>NC_065919.1:18370016-18670016 GCF_024586455.1 Bactrocera neohumeralis
TTGAAGACCATAAACTTAAATTGATACGCGATTGAAGACTATTCGGAATTTGACTTTAACAACTGTTTCGAGGAATGGAAAAAACGTTGGCACAAGTCTATTGGGTTCAAGTGGATTACTTTGCGGGGACGTCATAGATTTTGAAGAATAAATGAAACATTTTAAAATTATGAACAAAGTCTTACTTTGTAGTATAACACCAACTCGCACTTGGACAACAAGATGCAACTTACTGAAGCCAACTGTTGGAAACGTAATGAATTTCTTTTTACTAGACCCAATATAACCTATATCAACTTCATAAAAAGATTGTCCTACACGTCTCAACTCGGGTTTCAACGAATGATAGCTGATTTATGAAACTATTTTTCGTACCGAACTCCAGCTTTATAGGTTATATGAGAAGGTCCAAAAATTATTATATTTATTATTTATTTATTCAAAAATCGAGCCCTTGACCAAACATACTCAACTTGCTAGATTAATCTATGTGCTATTTCTGTACGAACTTGTAGTTTCCTCGAAGTACTCATAGTAGTCTACTTTTTGGCATAGTTCTTTCCCTTTAAATTTGAGTTGCGGCAAGATGTCAACTGTCAAAACCTCCATAGTGATTGTATACAAAGCCTTCATCGCCTTTCGTTCATGACGTTCTATCAAACACACTCCCAAAAAGTAGCAAAGAGTCCAAGCTGACCTAAGTTATATTATAATTATATTATATTTTATCAAACGTGAAACACAATTAATGATAATAATTAGTTATAAACAAAAATAAAGAGCGATTTCGCTTTCTTTTCCAAAATTTTGGATGATTTTGTCATTTTTGTGCGCAAGAATGTCAAAATTTGAGTTGCTCGAACGTTTGACATTTGCAAAAAAAAATTCCCAAAAAGTTGATGGTATTTGGAGAGAGCATTATTGACTCTCTATCGGTACTTACTTTAATCTTCAGCTGTCTGGCAGCCGAATCAAATTAATACTTACTAAAAGGAAGCTGTGCCCAGATTATTAGTCCTCTTTAAGGTCGACTTTCCTTTTAAAAACAATTAGACCATTGTGACCTCTGCGGCTTTTATACACTTAAAATAAGATGGTGTAATTTTAGGAGTATCTTGAAAATATTGTATAGAATTGTGGGTTTCAACGGGAGTAATATGGGAAAACTGTGTTCTAAGTGAGACAAATTTAACTTCGTAATATTTACCTAGGAAAACATTTTATAACGGTCAGATGTCGTCTGGTAACCGCTCCTCTTTGGAGACGCAGGGTTCCGTCCTCATTGGTGCCTCAATCCGAACATGCACGATTAGCATTAATTGAAGCCCTGTCCATATTTATATTTTTCCAGTTAAAATTCCAAAATAACAAAACGCTTTCATGTTCAACTTCCTTGGTCTTAATAAATCCAACCATAATCTTGCAGCGCATTAATGTGAAAAAACGTTTATGAACATATGTATGTATAGTATACATATATATAATAAAGTTAACGATTTTTCAAAATTTTCACTTTCCTGTAATTTTCTCTCTCTGTTCCCAAAAGTACATGTGTATACTTACATATGTACATTGTACATGAATGTGTCTGTTTTTTTCATGGCGTCAAATGGCCTACACAGCTGACTGTGATTCCCAGACTGCACTTTTTCCAATAAAGGCGAAGCAACAGGTTTCACCGGTATCTAACATTACAACATGCGCACAACCATAAATACACCTCAACACTTCCATATTTAAGTTTTTGTGAGACTTACTTAGAGCGTATTTAGCTCTCAGCGTGAATAAGTTAATGCGCCAAGTTCAAGGTCATGTGGCGGGTCATGAAGGGGGAAGGTCAGTATGCCGGTAAAGCGGGAAAAGGTCAATACTGTTATATTTTTCTCAGGTAACGTGGAAAATAACAGTATTTCATAATTTTTAATGATGGAAATGTAATTGTTAATACATATAGTATATTATATTTGTGGAACGTATTTGAACTTGAAACTTTCAAGTACAAAAATCAACTGATGACTATAACTTGTTCATGTGGGGAAAAAATGTGAATTACTCGGCAATACGAGTATAACTGCTGAAGTGCAATAAAATTTAGAAAGTAATTTTTTAAACTTTTAATCACCAAACACCCGTACGCTTAGGCTGGATCAAATGATAGTTGTGAAGTGCGAGCTACATATGATTAGAAGTTTTGGACCCATAGGTATTGCTTTATTTTGCAAGATAATCTATTCTAATCGACGTGACTTAGTTCATCTTTATAAAGATCCTTGCCAATATTGAGACAATTTATAAAAAACTATTTCATTACGGTTTATAGATATTTTTCCTAGAAAATCAGTTTTAGTATGATGGTCCGGGCTCACTGGCCTTAACGTACCCCTGTTTTGCTGTTTGGATTTACATATGTCGGAAAAAATACGATACCCATCTCTAAGTGCCTTTACATCATCCTTGGTGGTTGTGTCAAAAACATTACCTTAGAAAAAAAAAACAGCAGTTGTGATTCTACCCTCAAATTGATTTACTGTATCATTGGAGGCTTCTCAACACCCACACAAATGATTCAACCTATTTTAGCGGGCTGTAAGCACGTTTAAAACATCTTTTTTAGCATAGCTCAGATAACTTTACGATGCAAATCTCAGCTCACTCTAATTGCCGACTCAACACGGTATTTATACCAAATTAATGCCGATCTTTCAGTTTTTACAATTAGCGACAAGTATTCGATTCCACCCGAATTTAACCTTACCTGGCTGTATATATACATATATATTTACATATATGCCATAAATTTTTAAAAGTAATGCTCTTTAAATACATACTTACACTAAATGACACATTTAACCAATTTCTTTCGTCATTCATCGTTAAGGTCATTGGCTTGTTGTTCAAAAATGCCTAGTAATGGTAGTTGCCAATTCTTGATCAAAGAAAGTAAAATACAACAAATTAATTAAGTTTTTTTCCACCGGCAAAATGTAAATTTTCTCTCCGTACTCTTGAGCTTTTATATCTAGGAGCTTTTGCATTGATTCCGGCCTTTTCGTAGTTATGCTCTAGTTAATCGTCTTTTTCTTTGACGTTGGTAATGTTGACAATAATGTTAGGGGTATTTTTTAAACAAATCGCGTAGAAAATCGGGAAGCGATAAGTCCTTTGAAGGGTTGTCTTTTCCTGTTTGATAGAAGCTCATTTATCAAGTCGGAGTATTCTCTGAGTTTATTTTGAACTAACTTGATTTGTTTATCACAAAATTTCAACTTTACACGGATCTCTTCCTTGATGATTACGTGATATAAGGAAGATCCCTTTGCCCAAACTTTACGATATTATTTTTATATAAATATGTTGAAGATTATTATGATTCATATTTTCTATTTCAGGATCCATATGTTTTTCTTGGTAAAACTGTTACGATCTTTCAAATCTTTATGTATAAGATTTTGTAGTTAATTAGATATTAATAATACGTTAGTGGAGGGTTAAATTTCTCATTAAGGATCTGAATCTAAATGAAATTTAGGTCTAGATAGAAATGGGTAAATTTTGTGCGCCTTTCATTTTGTTTTTATTTAGCCAACTTGATAGTTCAATGTGTTATTCTTAGGGCCGTTTTCTCATTGTCTGATTAACTTAACCAAAACAGCCGTCTATCAGTTAAGTTTTGGTTAAAAATAGGTTCTTTACCGAAAGTAAAGAAGAAGAAATAGAACGTAGTTACAAAAAATGTTTAAAAGCCGTTTTCTCATTGTCTTTCAGTTAAATTCTTATTAACTTAAGCAGGACTCCTTTCGGGAAATAACCCTTTTTTAACCAGAACTTAACTGACAGACGGCCCTTAAGCACTTTTTGTAACTACGTTCTACTTCTTCTTCTTGCTGACTAGCTATATCCTTTCAGTGCTGCCAAAATAAGTAAAAATTGTATTAAGTGTTGCCATGAGATTAGATCTCTGTACAGAACCCTATAATCCACATAAGTCTCAGCTGACTTCTATTCGCCAAGTAGTTAACAAACATTTTAGTAATTTTTTTTTTGTTTTCATAAACAATATGCTAAGATTACAAACAAAAAAATTGTTTTTATAAATGACAACTGTTTCTTTATTTATTTTCAAAACTTGAAATAAATATAGTTGTTCATAGAAAACTCGCGAAAAACCGTTAACGAAAATGTTTTCTGTCGCATAAAGATGAATTCCCCTGTCAAAGAAAGTGGTACTACAACACAATTACGCATGCGTCAATGGCCATGTTAGTGCAGGGTTGCAACATAAGCACTGACGAGATGTTTGTTTGTTCGATTAACTACTCGCTAATACTTGGCGAATCGAAGACAGCTATGCGCAGGTATACGAATTCAACTCGATAACTTTGTTAAGGGTTGATTTTTTTTTTACAAGAGAGCAGCACTTAAAGTTAGCGAGCAGAGCTATAGGGAATCGAAGACGTAAACTATAAATAACATTATACTCAATATTTTGTAATATGGTATTGGATATTTTTCAAACCAAAGCCCCATTTCGCATGAAATGCTCCACATGTTGCTTCTCTGACACCGACTATCAAATGCTCAAAGTTTAGAGTGAGCGTGCGCTATGCTCCAAAAAATATTTCAGAGCTTTCGCTCTTTAGCTCATTAGTTCAGGCTCGTACTAGCCACATACTATGTATAGAATGGCTATAATATAATGGTATAAATATTGCAAGTGCACGTTGCGGAAGATACATACATGCATACACATGCTCTCGTATGACTTAGTACGTCATTTCACGTTCTATGCGAGCATAGAAGTACTCGTAAACCACATTGAAGAAAATGGCAGTGGTCGGCCAAAATCATGCTCAAATGTTTCTCATAATTTTAGTTCTATTCAGGCTGCCTGCGCGGTCGGTCAACGGGAACTTAGTTCAGGTGTAGCTGACGGTTGTTAAGCGCTGAATTTTTGTGGTGTTTGTCTGTACAGTCAATACCCAAACCTTACTTTGACATTCAACAAATTTCTTTATTTTGTACATTGTTCATGACAGCTGTTTTCTCGCATGAAATTTAACAAATCAAAAAAGAAATTTCATTTTCAAATGCTTAAAGTTCATTTAGGTGAGCGTTATGGTTTGTACGCTCTATATACGCTATCCTTCACAAAATAGTTAATGCCATATTCGGAGAACAATTCATGTAATAACTATTCCAGTTTTCAACATTGTGCGTCGGTTTTTAGGTGCTTCGCGAAATTCATTTAGGGAGCGGCGGTGTGACGTGCTTATCTACATACATATGTATGTACATATGTAATTTGCAAAGAATATTCTTTGTTCGTGCCGTATATGGTTTTAAATTTGTTGCAATAAAAGTATAACACAGAATAAATATACAAATAAACAGCAGTGAAGTTAGCAAGTGGTGAGCAAAAATGAATATGTGAAATTTAACCAAATACAAATTAGTTGTGGAGACTTGTATGCATGTGAAGTGTTTTATAATTTTTACTTAAATATTTACTTAATTGTACTTATTGCCTTGAGTGAAACACACTACTTTTGTCCATTGTTGTTATTTAAAATAATTTTGCGCAAATCACGGCGTTGTCAATGTGCTCTGTCATCGTGTTACACAACATTTGACTTTTGCTCGAAGAACATTTGGTGTTTGACAGTTTGATTCACAGCAAAGGAAGGCAAAAATTGAAGCCAGATTTGTTGGCAATTGTTTTGTGTTTAATCGAATATTTTGCTAGTAGAATTGGTGTGCTAATTTTGACCAAATACAACAAGTGTTGTGAATCGTTTCGTTTTTTTGCGAAACTCGGTGTACAATCTTCAGTTCAGTCAATAGTTACCTTCGCGCTGCAGACGTGCTTATCACCGTTTTCATTCGTTATTTTAGTGGTAAGTAGACGCACAGCTGTTTTATCCTTACCTACTCACTTACGTATAGGTTATGCTTGTTGCTGGCACTAGCCGCGCTCGTTTGTTTACATGTCGCCGGCTATCAGTGTTTCTTTCCGTCTAATGGAATTTCAAACGTGAAATTGTTCTTGTATTTCTTTTAATAGCAATTTTTCAATTCGCGATTATATTTTAAATTGTTACTAAGTGTTTTACGGCGCACGAATATTTGGAATAATAAATTTCTTTTTATGAAATTGAATCAGTTATACAAGGCTGTGTCGATAATTGCGTAGAATAATGTACGCGTGAATTTTTTTTGTAATGCGCGCATAATCAAAAACAAATAGGGAAGAATTTAGTATACCATACCAGGATTTCGGAAATAAAATGGGTATGGTCGGATAGAAGAGATTCTCCAGATCGCGAATATATGTATATGGTTATAGCCGCAGGAAGCTTATAGTTTTCGAGTTATTCGCGTTTTAAGTTGAAAATTTGCAATATTTTAATTACATATTTTCGATATATAAAATTAATTTTGCACTTATATTTTTCACTTTTATGTACGCTAACACATCACTTATTCATTTGCACACATTTATTTTATATAATATAGTGCAAAAATAGCTTTTAATAAACATTTAAATTATTGTTGAATTTGATTATTTAAGAATAACAAATGAATTACAAACTGTCATATAATCAGTGTTACTATGGTAAAATATTTTACAAACTAAAATAAAAAAAAAATATAAAGAAATATTATACCCTAAATACAGGAAACATAATCGTTGATAAACATTAAAAAAAATATAAAAAAATTTAAGTGGCTGCCAATGTAAAAATGAGTTCTACGGGAGAAAAAAAATGTATATACCCGGTGTCGGACCGACCAGGGTTATTTTTTTTGAAGCGCGGCCGAAGGCCGCCCACGCAAAAAGGAGTTCAACGCTAAAAAAATTTGATACACCCCGGTGTTGGACCGACTAGGGTAATTTTTTTTTTTATATATTCGTGATCTGGAGAATCTACTCTATCCGACCATACCCATTTTATTCCCGAAATCCTGGGATGGTATACTAAAGCCGATCCAACAAATATGTGTGTAGAAAATAATGGGTTGTCAAAAAAGTCTTGCGGTATTTTTATTGAATTTTTTTTTTTTTTATTGAAATTGAAATGAATTTTTGATGACTCATGCCCAGCTTTTTCGACCAATTTAGCGATTTTATCGCAATTTTCGACGACAGGCCTTCCGGAGCGTGGCGCATCTTCGACCACCTCTACACCAGAACGAAAACGTTGAAACCATCGTTGTGTGGTGGAAATGGAAACTGTATCGGGTCCATAAACTGCACACATTTTATTGGCGGCTTGAGATGCATTTTTGCCTTTATCGTAGTAGTACTGTAAAATATGCCGTATTTCCTCTTTATTTTGCTCCATGTTTGCGACGCTATAACTCACGAACGACTTAAAAGAAACGACAATCAATCAAACACGTGTTAGCGCGTGAAATGAGCTTTACAAAAAGGTATAGCATGACCCGATGCGACGAATAAAACTAGAACTACGCGCTTTCAGCGCCAACTAGCGAAAATACCGCAAGACTTTTTTGACAACCTATTATATTCAAGGTGAAGGGTGTCCCAAAAATAACGCAAGATTTGCCGCCATTTACGTATGTAGTAAAGTGCTGATAACCCTAAAAAAGAGAAACAAATCTACAGCGGACAATTTAAGCTTGGTAGAAATGGAGCGTTACACGATACAACAACGTGTCTTCATTATTGAAGAATATTTCAAGAATAATGAAAACTTGGCAGCTACAGTTCGAAAATTTCATACAAAATATGGTCGGCATGGTGTTCTAACTTCATCAACTGTGACGATTAACAGAAATGTCAGTTTTAGACCTAACTGATCTTTCAAAATAGTTTTTACCGTTAACGTGACGCTTTTTTCAAAAAAAAAAAAAAAAATAGTGATTTTAGAATAAACTTCACTTTTCTTAGGCCTAACTGATCTTTCAAAATGGTTTTTACTGATTCTTCCGATATTCCAACGATGCTAGTAAGATCTCTGACTGTTAATCGTCGATTCTCAAGCACCAATTCCTTTATTTTATTGGCGTGTTGATCATCAGTTGATGTTGATGGCCGTCCTGGACTCTACCCTCTTTGAATAATTTTAACCAATCAAAAACACTTGCCACGACAAACAATTATCACCGAAGGCCTTTTTCTATATTCTGAACGTTTCGGCACCAAAAATTTGATTCTGCGAACAAAATTTAATGGAACTTCTTTATTGAATAATTTCACACATCGTAGAAATCGCCGATTGCACTTTGAGTACTTCATAGAGACAAGCGTATACTAAACATGAATGATTTAGGGGTTCACATAGTCTCATAAAGTTATAAGTTATAACGATCCATACACATAGCGTTTAGAGTTGTATTTGCGTAAACTTATTTTATTATGCAATCCGACAAAAAAAATTTTAAACTAGTATAAAAATTTATGATTTTATGATTTTACGATGCTTTATGACACGTTGTGAGTAACCCGATTACTTTGGTGTGACACTTCGCAGAGATATCACTGACAGGTAACCTAGAAAAAAATGTTTCGAAGAGTGGGTTTTCGCGCGAAATTTATATTAAAAAGTCTTACTATTTTTTGCTCACAGTAGTATAATTTCTTTACCATGGTATGAATTTCGTATGATAAAGCTTTTTAAGACACCTAAAAATTTTGCACTCACCATAAATTTTTTTTATTATGCGCAAATAGTGAAAAAGTATTTAATATTAGCACAAAACATCTATGCATTATCTAACAAAAAATAAAAATTCTTATGCGAAAATGTCTGGCAATGATTAGATATTCTGGCATCCACTGACGTGCTGTGCATGACACTTTTTTGCATGTACTAAGTATGTGGAAGATAATGTTTAAAAAATATTTACTGCAACGGAGATTAACTTAGTTATTTTGTGCTGATGCCACAGTAAGCTTCACAGATCGTGATGACCGTTTGAGAAGTTCCGGCATCACTGTCCCGTGCTCATTGCTGCTGCCATGAAACTCGAAACATAACCTAACATTGCATATTATGGTGTTCCAAGATTGACTATCAAAAAGCAATAAATTCTTCATTTCGAAGTTACTGTTTAGGCAATCACTTATATGGAAACACGCTTGGATATAGTGAAGTTTTAAAAACATAACAAACAATTCCAATCGTTGAAAAGCTTGATCGTAATTAACTTTGAGCTTTCGGCTTATAGAAGAGAGCAAATGTCTGAACTGAACTCAGACTCAGATATTGTCGAAGCAATTTTTGCTTGCTGGGTTGAAATACTCTATGCTAACAGTACATTTCTTACTTAGGTAAATACATACATATACGTAGGTTGCTATATATATTTCTGGCCTAATAATGTAAATAGGCATATTTATCAACGAAAATGTTTTTTTTGTCGATTGCTGTTTTGTTTCGGGCTCATACGCATAGATCCATGATTCGTCACCTGTGACGATCTTATAAACGTCTTTTGAAGCACCGCGCTCGTATTTTTTCAGCATTTCTTTACACCAATCCACACGAGCCTTTTTTTGAGCGATTGTCAAATTGTGCGTGATCCAACGAGAACAAACCTTTTTAACGGCCAGGTGTTCATGCAATATCGAATGTATGCTGGTGGGAGAAATGCATAGGCATGCCTCTATCTGAAGGTATGTTACATGACGGTCTTGCATTATCAGTTCACGTACGGCATCGATGTTTTCTGGCACAACGGCTGTTTTTGGACGACCTTCACGGAATTCGTCTTTCAGCGAGCGTCGGCCACGATTGAATTCGTTGTACCAGTTTTTCACAGTGCTATAGGATGGTGCTTCATAGCCATACAAAGATTTTAGTTCATCGATGCGCTCTTGTCGTGATAATCCACGTCGAAAGTTGTGAAAAATGATCGCACGAAAATGTTCACGAGTTAATTCCATTTTTTGGCCGAGATGAATTTTTTAATTCCCTGTAAATAAAACAATTCACAATTAAATGACAAAACGTTCTGAGTGATGTTATGCCAAAAAATGTCAAACTTTCCAATGGAAATGTCAGATTGCACCTGGCAACACTTAGTGTTGCCCTAGGCCAGAATATATATAGCAGCCCTCGTAATACATACATACATAATATATTTCGGGTTTCCAAATTTAAGTTGCCATAGCGCCTTGGAAGTTCGCCACTCGTCATTAAACACATCATATGGTCATTGAACCGGTTTACAAAAGCTTGTAACTATTGCACAACAAGCCGGCACAAAAACCGTTAGAATAAAAAAGTAGGTTAACAAGCCGAAAGAATGTACCACTTAAAAAATAGAGTTTGCTTACTTTAACTAAAAATACTTATAATAATATTTTAATTGTATTTGCAAACACAACTCTTAAGAGCAAGCTTAGCGTTCGTTATCTCTGAATGTGCTCATTTTACGCCCATTCGCGTTTATTTATTTTATTTATTTCAGCGTGCAGAAATAATTGATAAGATAGATTTTTATGGAATGCAATATTTCTATGCACTAGTTAGTGACATCAAGCATACAGCGTATGGAAACTTCAAAGGGAAACCCATTTCCTTACTTCTGATTCCACCATACTAGACAGTTAGGCCTCTATAAAGTCTCCTCTGCATCTTGTTATTGAGTTTTATAGTACTAAGTATATACATACATACATAAGTATGTTTATGAATATGGCACTGTATAATACAGATTTTGGTATTGGTATTATTTATTATTTGCTGATAAGTTCTCAAATATAATAAAATTTCTCCTACATACATACATACTACATATCGTACATATTTAAAAAGGGGGCTTCGAAAGGCGCGTGGTAACTGTGCATGTTCAAACACGTTTTTCACATTAAACTCACTAGCCCCGTGAGTCACATCTGTATGTGAAAAAAAGCATAAGAATTTAAAATGACATTTGATTTAACATAAGTTAGACAGCAATTTTACCTAATCAATTGTACAATTTTTTATGAAGTATAATACTTTCGGTTTTGTCCCCCTATATTTTTTTTCAAATGCTCTAGTTTTGGCAGTTTTTTTTTTTATATAGAGTTTAAGTGTAGAATATATGCTCGAGAAATTAGTTTTGCAGGATCCGTTACCTATTTTTCACGTTGTGTCTTCATCAAACAATGTGCTTTACGAAAAACTAAGGCAGAAAATCGTGACTGGTATCAGACTCCAAGTATTCACTTATCCGAAGAATGTCGCTGTAGACTATCAAACCAAATTGGTACAAAACAAGAAAAAATGCTCCATTCCTCAGAGGAACATTTGTAATACCATCTTTCGACCGACACTTAATCACGAGATTTAGGCTGTTGAGTAGATTATTTCACTAACCTGCTAGATTTATCAAGATTTCGTCATATAAAATGAAATTTGTTTTTCTCGTCATCGAGAAGCTTTGAAGCTGATCTGCTCGAAATCTCTGTTTCAGCTTCATCTGCTTGTCAGTAAGTAAATATATTACACTATCACATTGTCACGGCTGATTTCGACACTACAAAAAAAAAAAAATATAAAAAAAATGGAAAGCAATGTTTCTAAATTCACCTGTCAATCGACTTCCCAAATCAAAAATTGTGTTCCTTACATCCGTTAAATGGAAATCGTTTAAAATAAGCCGACTTTTAAAACAAAATACGACATTACAATGTTTTCTTTTAATAAATATTAAACAATGCGAATGTTTTAATGTAAAGAACACCGGTTTTATAAATCTCCAACGGCAGTGAGAACAGTCTAGATTAGTGAATAGATTATATGTAATTTAATAACTTCAAATTTTTGATCGGAACATGGTATAATAGCAAAATAGGGTATACAAATATATTTTTCTTGATTTTGGTTAGTTAGCTTGTGTGGCAGCTATATGCTATAGTTGTTTGATCTGAACCACATATTCATCATTATCTATGTGAAATATCGAGAAGATAACTTATCAAATAAAATATTTTTCCTTACAAGAACTATATTTTCTCAGATCTGTCCCTTTATATGACTATCATATAAATGGTCCGATATCAGCAATTCAATCAAGCAGCTTCAAATGGAAAAAAGCACGTGCGCAAAATTTCAGATCGGTATCTGAAAAAACTGAGAATAAATACAGCGGATAGCTGGAAATGCCTTATCAGCTGAGCTCACACAATGATAATTTTTATACGTATGTATGTATGTTATATACCCCGTTTAGGGTATAATGAATACTCCGCAATTGCAATTTTTATTTCATTTACTCAGCCATTTGCCCCTATTTAAGACCCTTTACTTCTCTATTCATTTATGATTATATAAATATGTATTTATATACATACATACATATATAAAACATTAGTAAATTGTAGATTATTAAAATGATATTTGCATTGTAAATACATTAAACTTATTAAATTATAAGTATGTATATAATACATACATATATATATGTACATATATAATTATTAACATGCGAAAAGCACATAAAAAGTTTATATAAACTGACAAGCACGTGATTGGCAATTAAAATGAAGTGAAACAATGTTTGACCGGAACAAATTTTTCCAACCGAAACAGAAATAAATCTAAATCGATTGTCATGTACATATACATATATAGTATATATGGATGCATACATATATTCATACATACATACAAATATAGTTATGATTAATCTTAATGTGTGTCCAAAATTATACGGACCATGAAACAGCTAACCAAAGAGTGTTGTACTAAAATGTAAATGAAACTGGCAGCGCACTAAGCAGTTAGCCCTTTGTGTTACCGTAAAAATAGCAGGGTTCCATTAGAAATAATAGAGACCGAAGAACAGAAAAATACGGGAGATTACAAGGTTACCGATTTCCGATGAAATTATATAATAAAACTAAAAAATATAGCGCTTTTGGCGAAGGGGAAATGATTTCTTCGTGAAAGCAATGCAAAGTTGTATAATACAGGTTACCAAAAGGACCGTTATTCAACATATTTGCGAGATATAATGCCTCGCAAATAATTTAGAGTAAAATATGTACGGTTCCGGAGAGAAAATCGATTTGGAAGAGCGATACTTTTAGCGTAATAATAAAGGGAGAACCATTTTGAGGTTCACTACTTTTTTTAAGAAAAAACGCAGACACTTCAAATTTAGTAGGAATCAATTATTATTCAAAAGAAGATTTTTTGGAATTAATTTTTTTGAAGATTATCTCTTTCAAATGTTGGCCGTGGCTATGTCTCAGTTGGTCCATCCGTTGAGTCCAATTTTTATGACTCATTCGAGCATTTCGACTGGTAACAAACGAATGACACGCGTGATGGTTTGCTGCAGGGCCTGAATCTAAGCGGAACATAGACTTTAGACTTTACATATCCCCAAAGGAAAAAGTCTAACGGTTTGATATCATATGATCATGTTGGCCAATAGACCGGCCCAAAACGTGAAATTATCTACGCCGAATCTTTCTATGATGAAATGCCAAACAATACTGAACAAAAATCATATGACAGCTTGACACGACTCACGCGTGATCTGCCAAAAAAAGGCTGTTGAAAAAAGTACCTTTACTTGGATCACGACACACAACAAATTTACAAATTGCGCGGAATAATAATCTAATTATTACTACGTTTTGCACTCATTTCATAAAGTTAATAATTTTCCGCTTATCAGTCTAAATGTGCTATATTAGCCACTCAGTAAATCGTATTAATGCAAACCTAATGCAAAAAAAAATAATAATAATAACGACTACACTAGTTAACAGTCATTTTGCGACTGTGAGGCGGTCTCTTGATAATTTCATCAGATATTCCGTTTAATTGCCATTGTGAAATATTTAATATATTGATGGTGTCAGCTATCTCTACTAACTTCCTAATGTCGTCATCAAAATCATTTTGTGAAATTCTTAGTTGTTGTCGTAACGAAACTTACCAAACCCCTTACGAATAGTTTCTTAACCTACCGCAGCGCCCCAATAACACTCAAATCACTTAATCTTTCTGGAGATATGCAATATTTTGGCATCGGTTACTATGAAATACATAATCCCATTAACTATCAATTCGGTACCATTCATTGAAATCACTTCAGGAATGTTTTCTGTCGCCACAACAATAACAACCACATCCATAAATCCAGTGTAATGATAGAGTATGCTTGTATGAAAAGTTGTAATCTGTCATTGTGTTACACAACTTTTGAGAATTGCTTGAAAGAAATGTGGTGTTTGATAGGTTGCTTGAAGCGAAAGAAGCTAATAATTGCAATTGACATTGTTGGCAATTATTTCTTTTTTTTTCAATAGAAAATTATTCTAATAACAACATGTGTTCGCTAATTTTGACCGAATATAACAAGTGTTGTGGAACAGCTGTTTTATGCCTACAGACACAGCTGTCTGGCACAGTATATCGTTGTTTACCCAGCAGCTATCAGTCTTTCGTTCCACCTAATGGAATTTCAAACGTCAAATCGTTGTTGTATTCCTTTTAATTGCATTTCAACTCATAAAATTTACCTGTCTAAATGCGTCTTTTCACCTTATTGTAAGCTCTATTATATAGCACAAGAAATTTGAAGTTGTCTTCTTACTTTTTGAAATCACTCCATAGATACTGGTATATAATGTAAACTGATAATCAAAGCAATATAAATTAGCACAACGCTTATTTTGCAGGCTTTATTATACCCTGAACATGGGATATTAAGTTTGTCACCTAGAAGGAAGCGTCGGAGACCCTATAAAGTATATATATAAATGATCAGTATGTTGAGCTGAGTCGATTTAGCCATGTCCGTTTTTCTGTCTGTCCGTCCGTCTGTCCGTCTGTCTGTATATGTACGAACTAGTCCCTCAGTTTTTAAGATATCATTTTGAAATTATGCAAACGTCATTTTCTCTTCAAGAAGCTGCTCATTTGTCGGAACTGCCGATATCAGACCATTATAGCATATAGCTGCCATGCAAACTGAACGATCGAAATCAAGTTCTTGTAGGAAAATTTTCACATTTGACGTGGTATCTTCACGAAATTCCACACGTATTACTGCTTAAGGTAATAATATAATCTCCGAAAAAATTGTTCAGATCGGTTAACTATAGCATATAGCTTCCATACAAACTGAACACATAGTTACTAAAAGAAATGCACCTGTGAAGGGTATATTAGGTTTGGTGCAGCCGTAGTTAACGTTTTTTCTTGTCGATGTTATCCACTAAAAATAACAAAAAAAAAAAATAAACGTTAAGGGTATAAAAAAAACGGTCGATAAGAGATGAAATAGAATGCTCATGCAACATGCACAAAATAAACAAAGATATGTCTGGCAATGATTAGATATTCTGGCATGCAATGTCATGCTGTGCCAATCATTTTTATACTCTCGCAACAAAGTTGCTAAGGAGAGTATTATAGTTTTGTTCACATAACGGTTGTTTGTAAGTCCTAAAACTAAAAGAGTCAGATATAGGGTTATATATACCAAAGTGATCAGGGTGACGAGTAGAGTTGAAATCCGGATGTCTGTCTGTCCGTCCGTCCGTCTGTCCGTCCGTCCGTGCAAGCTGTAACTTGAGTAAAAATTGAGATATCTTGATGAAACTTGGTACACGTATTTCTTGGCTCCATAAGAAGGTTAAGTTCGAAGATGGGCAGAATCGGCCAACTGCCACGCCCACACAATGGCGGAAACCGAAAACCTATAAAGTGTCATAACTAAGCCATAAATAAACATATTAAAGTGAAATTTGGCACAAAGGATCGCATTAGGGAGGGGCATATTTGGACGTAGTTTTTTTGGAAAAGTGGGCGTGGCCCCGCCCCCTACTAAGTTTTTTGTACATATCTCAGAAACTACTATAGCTATGTCAACCATACTCTACAGAGTCGTTTTCTTCAGGCATCTCTATATACAGTTCAAAATGGAAGAAATCGGATAATAACCACGCCCACCTCCCATACAAAGGGGTTGTTGAAAATCACTAAAAGGACTTAACCGACTAACAAAAAACGTCAGAAACACTAAATTTTACGGAAGAAATGGCAGAAGAAAGCTGCACCCAGGCTTTTTTTAAAAATTGAAAATGGGCGTGGCCTCGCCCACTTATGGACCAAAAACCATATCTCAGGAACTACTAGACCGATTTCAATGAAATTTGGTATATAATATTTTCTTAACACCCTGATGACATGTACGAAATATGGGTGAAATCGGTTGAATTCCATCTGATGCCTTTTCTGTATAATACGAGTATATATGTACATTAGGAATCAATGATGATAGCGGAATAAAACTTTACAAAAATACGGTATTTGAAAAATATATAAATGACGTATAATTAAATCTCGATTATCACTTTATCATGCAGTATAAAATGTTCGGTGACACCCGAACTTAGCCCAATCTTACTTGTTTAATTATCTACTTACTAGGCTAATGTCATCCTAATTTGCGTATTTATCAACATACTTATGTGTGAATAGGGTGTTTCATACAATGTGACAAAAAAAAATAACCAGAAATTGTAATTAAATTCCCGAGTATTGATATTTCAAAAAAAGTTGGTAGCACTGTAATTAATTGCTATGGAAAATATGAGCACGATCTATCACAAAGAATTTGCCTTAAGATTTGTATATCTAACCAAATTTCATATGCGGAATCGTTGCGAATGTTGAAAAAGGCTTACGATGATTCTGTTTTATCAAAAACACAAGCCTACGAGTGGTACAAAGCCTTCAAAGACGGTCGAGAGATCGTTAAAGACATGCCTCGTTCTGGACGACCTACAACCTCTTCAACTGATGAAATGAAAGTGAAGGATGTGGTGCTTGAAAATCGTCAGGCAGTGTTCGAGAGATGACAAGAGAGCTGGACATCTCTCGCGAGTACATTCGAATGATTTTTGTGGACATTTTGGGTATGAAAATTCTTGCTCGACTGATTTCGTTTTTATACTCTCGCAACAATGTTGCTAAGGAGAGTATTATAGTTTTGTTCACATAACGGTTGTTTGTCCTAAAACTAAAAACGCAAATGATCAGGGTTGCGAAATCGATGTCTGTCTGTCCGTCCGTCCGTCTGTCCGTCCGTCCGTCCGTCAAGCTGATAAACAATCATTTTTTTTCCTTGGTTCCATAAGAAGTTTAAGTTCGAAGATGGGCAAAATCGGCCCACAGCCACGCCCACAAAATGACGGAAACCGAAAACCTATAAGTGTCATAACTAAGCCATAATTAAAGATATTAAAGTGAAGAACTCATTTATCAGTTGATCTTTGGAAAAGTGGGCGTGGCCCCGCCCCCTACTAAGTTTTTTGTACATATCTCGGAACTACTGTAGCTATGTCAAAAATTCTATATTGTCGTTTCCTTCAAATATACAGTCAAAAATGGAAGAAATACGCCCACCTCCCATACAAAGGTTATGTTGAAAATCACTAAAAGTGCGTCAACCGACTAACAAAAAACACTAAATTTTACGGAAGAAATTGCAGAAGGAAGCTGCACCCAGGCTTTTTTTAAAAATTGAAAATGGGTGTGGCCTCGCCCACTTATGGACCAAAAACCATATCTCAGGAACTAGTAGACCGATTTCAATGAAATTCGGTATATAATATTTTCTTAACACCCTGATGACATGTACGAAATATGGGTGAAATCGGTTCACAACAACGCCTTCTTCCAATATAACGCTATTTTGAATTCCATCTGATGCCTTTTCTGTATAATACGAGTATATACTTTAGGAACCAATGATGATAGCGGAATAAAACTTTACAAAAATATTTGGTATTTGAAAAATATGTAAATGCGAGAGTATAAAATGTTCGGTGACACCCGAACTTAGCCCTTCCTTACTTGTTTTTCTTTTTGCTTGAGAATCCGATCCCATATTCACGGAGAGCTGTATAACTGCCGATGAGACTGAGTATATGACCCAAACTGAAATACTCCGAAGAACTCATTTTCAGTTGATCGAAGATATAAAACAAAATTCGCTGAAAATTCGTTTATAAAAGATTTCCAAACTCACCACTTCATCATCAGCTTTTCTTCAAAACTCTTTTCTTTTATCAGTTACAGCATTTGTGGACCTACAAATATTCCCTCTTTAATTTTTGCCTCGCAGAAGCTATAATACCCCTCACAAATACTTAAGATGCCTTACAAGAACGTACGTTAGTCAGTTTGTATGGCAGCTATATGCTATAGCCACTCGGTCCGTACAATTTCTTCCGAGATTCATTCTGCAAAGTGCTGAATTTTTTTTTGATAACTTTTCTACTCGTTTGCAGTATCTAACAGGTTGTTTAATAAGTTTTGTCGTTTGATAAGAAAAACGCAATTCTATGATTCAAAATACACTTTATTATTCAGTATAATCTCCTTGAACATTAATACACTTGCTCCAACGATCCTCCAATCTGTGGATCCCATCCCTGAAGTGAGAATCCGGAAGTTCTGCAAAATACGCTTCAACAGCCATTATGACCTCTTCATTTGATGAAAAACGTTTGCCACGCATACAATTTTTTGAGTTCTGGAAACAAATGAAAGTCGCTGGGGGCGAAATCTGGTGAATACGGTGGATGCTCCAACAATTCGAACTTTACTCTCTTTTTTTTCTTTTTTTTACGAATTTTTTCATGGATCAAGTCTCATCCATAGCGATGAATTGATGCACAAAATCCACTTTATCCTTTTTAAAACGCTCCAAATGTTGCTGAGAATGTCGCATTCAAACGTGTTGTTGTTCCATTGTAAACGAATGCGGCATCCATTGTGCATACAGCTTTCTAAACCCAAAATTTCACTTCGAATATTGCTCACACTGCCTAAGGAGATGTGTAGCGCCTCTACAAAATTTCTCTCAGTCAATCGACGATCTTCCAAAACCATATGCTGTATTTTCGGCTATGATTTCTGGTGTGGATGCGCTTTTCGGACGTCCTTCACGTGGATCGTCTTCTAGGCTTGTATGACCACGTTTAAACTCAGTAACCCATCTTTCTACTGCTCTAATTGTAGGTGAACAATCATTATACACTTTTAACATTCGTTCGTGAATTTCTTTTGGTGCTGCACCTACCAAAAAAAGATTTTATCACTGCACGATATACAATTTTTCCATTTGAAAAAAAAAAAAAATACTGTGACACGGCGACACTAAATGGCTTGTAAACAAAGAATGAATTTGACAGATTGAAATGAAACTTCACATACGTTCATATGAAGAGTGTACCAAGAAAACAAAAAAAAATGGATACATTTGGTAAATTTCGGTAAACGCCCTCTCTTATCGAACGACAAATTATTGAACAATCTGGTATATTACAACTTGGCATTACGCACTTAATTTTTTGAAAATCAGCCATTTACCTGCTATTTGTGATAATAATAGTAATTTAAATAGAGTAATTTTAAAAGCTAGGCTTTATCTCTACCATACTTCTATCACTCTTGAAGTCATTCCTTTTTACAACTCACTAGCCAATATCAAATTTCAATTCCTAGAAAATGCATATTTAATCTTCAAGTCTTCAATTATAGGATTATTTATAATTCAGTTAAATTTCGATTTCAATAAACAATAAACACACATCACATACCATACTTATTGTAAATAAAATTATTAATATTGTATATTTTTAAATTGGAGTATATGCACACATTTATGTACATATATGGTTTATGGAATATACATATGTGAGCCTACAATTAATTATGTAAACAAAAAGCGATAGCATTTTGAGCTTTATTAACAAATAAATGAGTGCAATTACTGGAATGCGAAATGATGACTTCAATAGAGAGGCGCATATAATGAAGAATTATTTCTATTTCATGTACATACTTATGTATGTATATATGTATATTCAATTGAAAAGTTCCTGGCCTACATACATATTCACTAAACAGTCTCTAGCGTTAGTCTCAAAATATTGAGACCTGGTAGTTAGCAGGTCACAAAACTAAAAAGAACTCTTGTCTGCCATTTTGAATATACTGAATAGAGATCATCATAATCATAAATATTAATCGATTGCCGTTTTTTTTATATTTTCTAAGCAACTTAAGCAGGAAAAGGTCAAAAATAAATCAATTTTACATAAATTTCGTAAATATTATGAAACAAAGTCAACATATATTTTTATTTTCATTGATAATTATGTTTTTCGACTATGTTATAGAAAATTTAATATTTGTTATCGACATATTTATTTTCATTCAAGTGTAAAAACATCTCTGAATAATGAAATGTAATAGATTTTGTGACTGTCACTTACAGAATAGCAATATCATCTCAAGTCTCAAAAATTGTCTCTAACTTAAAATCTCAAATTTAGAGACTTGAGACTGTCTCAAGTTACAGAATCGCACGGTTAATCTTATAAAGTTCTAATTTAGAACGATCTGAAAACATAGCGTTCAGAGTTGTATTTGCATAAACTTATTTTATTATGCAATCCAACCACAAATTTTTTAAACTAGTATAAAAATTTATGATTTTATGATTTTACGATGCTTTATGACACGTTGTGAGTAGTGATAATAACGACCAACTGCAATACAAATTTTCGATATCAGATATGGAAAGTACGAAAAATGTGGACGCCTAATTTATAGATTGCTTGGTGAAATAGAACTTTCTTTTGCTTCAAATGCGGCCGTTCTTCGACCGTTCCAATAGCTCTAAGTAGTAGTCGATGGTCTTTCCTTTTTTAAGGTGGTCAATAAAAGTTATTGCATGCACATCCTGATTTCCACACTAGCGGGTTTATCGTGTGCAGTCCAATCGGATAAAGGTCGATTGAACTTCGGAATGAAAATGATGGAGTCCAGTTTCTTTCATTATCACATATCAATGCAAATATTGGGATTTGTAACATTTGAAGGTCTTCAAATATTGCTCCGAATCATCAACTCGTCGTTGTTTTTAGTCAAAAGTGAGCTCGTGCGGCACCCACTTTGCACAGAGCTTTCTGATACCCAAATATTCATGAATAGTATGATGTACACATTCAGCTGATGTCTTTAGACACCCGGTCATCCAAAATTATTTTGTGAACTTTTTTGAAGTTTTCGTCTTTAACAACCTCTTTTGGGCGTTCACCGCGTTCACCGTCTTCGGTACTCATTACATCAAGTCTCAACTTAGCATACAAATCTTTAATGGTTGATTTTTCTGGGGCAGTATCTGGAAACTCGTCATCCAGCCAAGTTTCAGTTTCAACTGTATTTTTCCCCTTCAAAAAGCAATATTTTATCAACACATGGAATTTCTTTTTGCCCATTTTTTGCACAATAACAAAAGTTACTCCCTCAAAATTATATAATTCACAAACTAATGATCCGAAATCAGTTTATACTCGTGCTTTCTGAATGTTAGGGCTAACTAAAAAATGCATGAATTTAATTATAGTAGCGCTATTTATGTGTCAGGCCGGAGACTTTTTCATTGACCTTTTATATACAAGGTCTGTCGCAGGACTGTTAAAAAAACAACAAAAAATTAATATTTTTAATTGTTTAATTAATATAGCATTATTTGTATCTACGTATGTATAACATAGCAACACAACACACACGAAGTAATTTTTTGTTTGGTTGGATTTAATACATAATCGTATATACTTAGGTTGCCCTTTGGAAATGATACGAAAGTTCGTCATTCAACGTTAAGCAAATCCCTTGGTCAATAAAACGGTTTACAGAAGTATGCAATTCTCTAGAATCAAAAACTTACACTTGAAATAGAGAGTTTACTTACCTTAACTCATAATCACACTTTAATTATATTTGCATATTCAACTAATCGTTCGTTATCTCTGATAAAATATGCTCATTTTACGCCCTTTCGCGTTTATTTACAAATAGTTTTGCGTACAGATATAAGAGAGTACTTAATGAAATGCAATTTTTTATGCACTGGTTAGTGACGCCAAGATTACTACTTATGGGAACTTCAAACGAAATTATTATTTCCTTACACTATGATCCGACCGACGCTTAATCACGTCACATTTTGAGGTAAAGTCTTAATTTGTGACTAGTTACTATTCACTAAACAGTCTCTAGCGTTAGTCTCAAAATATTGCCTCAAATTTGAGACCTGATGGTTTTGAATGTACTGAATAGAGATCATCATAAATATTAATCGATTGCCGTTTTTTTATATTTTGTAAGCAACTCAAACACGAAAAGGTTAAAAATAAATCAATCTTACATAAATTTAGTAAATATTATAAAACGAAGTCAACATATATTTTTATTTTTATGGATAATACCTATGTTTTTTGACTATGTTATAGAAAATTTAATATTTGTTATCGACATATTTATTTTCATTCAAGTGTAAAAAACATCTCTGAATAATGAAATGTAATAGATTTTGTGACTGTCACATACAGAATAGCAAAATCGCCTCAAGTCTCAAAAATTGTCTCTAACTTAAAATCTCAAATTTAGAGACTTGAGACTATATCACAGTACAGAATCGCACGGTTAGGCTATCAATAGATTGTTTCACTAATCTACTAGATATATTTTCACTAATCTACTAGATTTAGTAAGATTCGGCATACAAAAATGAGGAGATTCGAAGCTAATCTACTCGTAATCTCCCTATGCGACTCTGATTTAGCGGCATTTGTTTATCAGTAAGGAATTCTATTACATTATCACAGCTGTTTGAGACAATACGAACAGAAAAAAGTGTAAACAAACAAAAAAATCAAAAGAGCAATGAATTGAAAGCAATGCATTCGAACCTGGCAACCGACTTCCTAAATCAAAAAGTGCATCTATTATTGCCACTAAATGAAAAATATTTAAAACAAGACGACTTTTATAATAAAATACGACATTGAAATGTTTTTTTTTTAATAAATATTAAACGATGTGAATTTTAATCGCAAAAACAGCTGTTTTATGAATTTCCAACTGCAGTGAGGACAGTGTAGATTAATGCAAGGATTAAATGTAATCTAATCACTTAAAATTTTTGGTCGAAACATGGTATTACTTTAGTATCTCGCGCACCCTTAACACTTTCACCGCTATACGCTCCATCTCGACATCTAGTCACGTTTATGAATATGATATAACATCTCATACCTGGAATCATCAAAGTATATGGAAACAAGCAACCAAGCGAAAAGGAAGGGCAAAATTCGGGTGCAACTGAACATTTATACTCTTGCAATTTGCAAAAATCATAGGTCATGTTTTCGCTTAATTTTATCTCTCATTTTCATTGAGATAACTTACATATTGGCCGATATATGCGATATGTAGTCAGCCCGAAATTCGAAAATATTTATATTAGGTATATGGTTATTCAGAGAAGTATTGAGCCGAATCAAAACATTTTTGATACAGAGAGATATTATTATCAGGAAAATATTCACTCTGAATTTCAATTAAAATCCCATACATTGAAAGATATTTTCGGTCAAAAGTTAACAATAGATACTGGGGTCCACATATTCAGCACCTATAGCCTTGAACAGTTTGGATTGAATTTGGGAAATTTTTGGTCATAAGATGTCATACCTTAAACAAATTACTAATGTAAAATTTAAATTAAAATTAAAATAAATTAAGTAATTTAGTCGAAATCGCTCGGTCGAGTCCAAGATATGTGATTTCACCAAAAAGTGGACGTCCAATTTTCACACCGGCTCCCATAAAGTTCTCTTATATCATCTCGGAACTATAATCTCTAGAGTATTTAGCGTTATGTGTGGAGTGGGCACGGTTATCATCCGATTTCACCCATTTTTACACTGTCGATGTAGTATAGTAAGAGTTGCTCTAAGCGAATTTTCTTTTAATGGCGTTTTGTGGGCGTGGTGGTAGTCCGATTATTCCCATCTACGAACTCATAATTTTTTTTTTTGCCAAGAAATATTGTGTGTACCTAGTTTCATCTTCGTAAATTTTACTCAAGTTACAGCTTGCACGGAAGGACAGACGGGGACAAACAGATAGTCACCCGGATTTCAACTCCTCTCCTCATCCTGATCATTTATATATGTATATATGGTATATAACCCCATATCTATCTCGCCGTTAGGTGAACAAAACTATTATACTCTGATACATATTTTTGCCGATTTCTTTATTAAATATTTTATTTAAAATATTTAGTAATTCATATTATGTAAAACTTGCCATGAAAATATAGGGTGCCAACATAATTTTGCTTTTGTAAAATTCTTATTGTTAGTATCCATTGCATGGGGATCGTTATAGGTGGAAATGAATCTGGATTTATGGTGTAATTCGTTAAATAATACAATTTGTTCTGAAGAAAACAAAAAAGGATAAATAAATTTAAGAATACAAATTTTCGAGCAATTTGATAACACTTCACTTCACTTACCGCATAAAGTGGGCAGCGCAATGGCAAATTTGATATTCGTCTCATCTCTTTAAAAAATACTCCAAGCATGCTGTTTGCAATTGTGCCTAGTTTCCCAAGCTGGCAACCATTTACAGGTACTTTCATTAAGTTTAAGCGACTGTCATCGCCACGTAATAAATCTATTGAGGAATGTAATGCGTAGCTCGTTACATTTTCCTTCACTTTAAATTCAATACAAATTTTCACTTTACGTTTTTATACTCTCGCAACAATGTTGCTAAGGAGAGTATTATAGTTTTGTTCACATAACGGTTGTTTGTAAGTCCTAAAACTAAAAGAGTCAGATATAGGGTTATATATACCAAAGTGATCAGGGTGAGGAGTAGAGTTGAAATACGGATGTCTGTCTGTCCGTCCGTCTGTCTGTCCGTCCGTTGAGTAAAAATTGAGATATCATGATGAAACTTGGTACGCGTATTTCTTGGCTCCATAAGAAGGTTAAGTTCGAAGATGGGAAAAATCGGCCAACTGCCACGCCCACAAAATGGCGGAAACCGAAAACCTATAAAGTGTCATAACTAAACCATAAATAAAGATATTAAAGTGAAATTTGGCACAAAGGATCGCATTAGGGAGGGGCATATTTGGACGCAATTGTTTTGGAAAAGTGGGCGTGGCCCCGCCCCCTACTAAGTTTTTTGTACATGTCTCGGAAACTACTATAGCTATGTCAACCAAACTCTACAGAATCGCTTTCTTCAGGCATTTCCATACACAGTTCAAAAATGGAAGAAATCGGATAATAACACGCCCACCTCCCATACAAAGGTTATGTTGAAAATCACTAAAAGTGCGTTAACCGACTAACAAAAAACGTCAGAAACACTAAATTTTACGGAAGAAATGGCAGAAGGAAGCTGCACCCAGAATTTTTTTAAAAATTGAAAATGGGCGTGGCCTCGCCCACTTATGGACCAAAAACCATATCTCAGGAACTACTAGACCGATTTCAATGAAATTCGATATATAATATTTTCTTAACACCCTGATGACATGTACGAAATATGGGTGAAATCGGTTCACAACTACGCCTTCTTCCAATATAACGCTATTTTGAATTACATCTGATGCCTTTCTGTATAATACGAGTATATACATTAGGAACCAATGATGATAGCGGAATGAAACTTTACAAAAATACGGTATTTTAAAAATATGTATATGACGTATAATGAAATCTCGTTTATCACCTTATCATGCGAGAATATAAAATGTTCGGTGACACCCGAACTTAGCCCTTCCTTACTTGTTCATTATAAAATTTGTATTTAAATTCACTAAAGATATCCTTTTCACCGTAAGTTAAATTCATATAGGACAAGCTAAAGGCTAAGTTACGCTGAAAGAAAAAGCATACATATGTACATATATGAATTTCGTTAAACTAAATTTTATTTAATATTATTTTATTTCATTTCATTTATTTTTTTGTTTCAAATATAATAAATATTAAAACACTTGTAATTACCGCTGCTTTAGAGGCATTCGAGTTTGCAGACAGCTTCAAAAGCAGGATTACAAGAAACACTTTAGTCAAAATGTTAGACATACTTACTTAGTTGCGATTAACGTTTCTGAAAACTGTGCGTTCGCAATGGACTCGTGATGAATTGCGCATAACAATTCTTCTTCCATACTTTTTTATACACAAATGATTAGCTTAAATTTTAAATATAAAACCAATAGTATTGGTACTCCGATCTGTTATCAAAACTATCAAAATTAAAATGGCTTTAAATATACATTAGTGTAAAAAATTAAATGAAGCATTATAGCTTCATCTAAATAAAAAAGTGCAATTCTAAAATATGTACCATACGTAGGTTGCTATATATATTTCTGGCCTAATAATGTAAATAAGCATATTTATCAACGAAAATGTTTTTTATTTTTTTTTTTTTTTATTTTTTTTTTGTCGATTGCTGTTTTGTTTCGGGCTCATACGCATAGATCCATGATTCCTGTGACCATCTTATAAACGTCTTTTGAAGCACCGCGATCGTATTTTTTCAGCATTTCTTTACACCAATCCACACGAGCCTTTTTTTGAGCGATTGTCAAATTGTGCGTGATCCAACGAGAACAAACCTTTTTACGGCCAGGTGTTCATGCAATATCGAATGTATGCGGGTGGGAGAAATGCATAGGCATACCTCTATCTGAAGGTATGTTACATGACGGTCTTGCATTATCAGTTCACGTACGGCAACGATGTTTTCTGGCACAACGGCTGTTTCACGGAATTCGTCTTTGAGCGAGCGTCGGCCACGATTGAATTCGTTGTACCAGTTTTTCACAGTGCTATAGGATGGTGCTTCATAGCCATACCAAGATTTTAGTTCATCGATGCACTCTTGTCGTGATAATCCACGTCGAAAGTTGTGAAAAATGATCGCACGAAAATGTTCACGAGTTAATTCCATTTTTTGGCCGAGATGAATTTTTTAATTCCCTTGAAATAAAACAATTCACGTTTAAATGGCAAAACGTTCTGAGTGATGTTATGCTAAAAAATGTCAAACTTTCCAATGGAAATGTCAGAATATATATAGCAGCCCTAGCAGGGTAATACATTTCGAGGTGCTCTACTTCTTTAAAGAAAAAACACAGAGACTTCAAATTTAATGCGGAATGTTTATTATCAATCGAAGAAACATTCTTTGACATTTATTTTTTGAAGATTATCTCTTTTAAATGTTGGCTGCAGCTACGTCTCAGATAGTCCATCTGTTAAGTCCAATATTCGATGACTCGTTCGAGCATTTCAACTGGTTACAAACGAATGACATGCATGATGTTTTGCTCCAAGGCGTCAATCGAAGCGGGATTGTCCACATAAACTTTAGACTTTACATATCCCCACAAGAAAAAAAACTAACGATGTGATATCACACGATCATGGTAGCCAATCGACCGGCCGAAAACGTGAAATTATCTGCTCATTTAATTGTTCTCTCAATAAATCCATTTATTTATGCGATATGTGAGAAGTGGCGCCGTCTTGTTGAAACTGAGTGTCGCCGAAATCGCGAACTT
This sequence comes from Bactrocera neohumeralis, assembly GCF_024586455.1. NCBI lineage: Eukaryota > Metazoa > Arthropoda > Insecta > Diptera > Tephritidae > Bactrocera > Bactrocera neohumeralis. Next base: position 18,397,458 of record NC_065919.1, read on the forward strand.
AAATTTCAGGCATCAAATAGTCGGTTATCATGGCGCGATAACATTGGCGGTTACGTTCTCATCGACATAATTTTTTAAGATTGATTCCATTGATTCCACCGGTCCACAAACCACACCAAACTGTTGTTTTTTTTTTCTGGATAAAATGGCAGCCCTTAAATCCCTTCAGATTGCACTTCGTCCCAAATGTGGCAATTTTGCTTGTTTAGATGCCCATTGAGCCAGAAATCGGCCTCATCGCTGAACAAAATTTGATTCGAAAACGTCGGATTTTCTTGGAACTTTTCAAGAGCCCATAGAGTGAAGAGCGGCTTCAGTTTTTACGCTTTCCATTTAAGAACTCTACGTAAAAAGCGCCAAGTCGTTCCATGCGTGAGTCCGAGTTGCTGCAAACGGCACCAAATTGACTCTTCACGGTCTTCGTATACACTCTCAGCTGCTGGATGAATGTTAGGTCTCAAGATGGGTGATAGTGTTGTGAACAATACGCTCAGTAAGTAGGTAATAAAGTTCAATGATTTATAAACCTTGTTCATTCGCAATCTTTCCATGATGAAATGCCGAATAATACCGAACAAAAATAACATGACAGCTTGACATGACTCACGCGTGATCTGTCAAAAAAGGTAACTGAAAAAAGGAACACTACTCGGATCACCCGTTACTACCCCGGCTTTAATCTTTGCAAGTTGCAAAAGTATATAATGTTCTGTTATATCCGAAATTAGCTGTTCCTTACTTGCCAGCTGTCAAGCTATACATAGAACTACTGGTTAGTAATGCCAGATGAAGTATTCGTCATACAGGACGTTATATGTGAACTTTACGAGCATTTTGATACATAATTTTAATACTTCGTTTAGTCCCTTGTTCTAGATAGTACTAGATAAAGGCATAGAAGGTGTTATAGCGTCTCTCTCATGTCTACTTCCCTGCACTTTCTGCATGTAATTTTGCATTTTATGTTATTTAAAGATAATAAAGTTAATGTGTTTATAATTATTTTATTATTTTATTCGTAATATATGTATTTCAGGTTATATTTTAGTTAAGGTCTTGAGGGTCCAATATAATCATTTTAATCGTAATATATTTCAAATTAATAAAAAAGCATGGAGCTTGTTCACGAAAGAATGAAAATATTCGCAAAATGTAAGGGGTACACAGTTCTCAGTGCGTTTCGGTTATTTTCGTGCTCACTCACAGAGTCGCAGTGCCTCTCATGTCGACCACTGCATTAGGCCAACAACTATCCTTCGGTTCTTTGAAGACCGAGTGAGTAAAACACATAATTGTTTTTCTTCGGGGTTCTTGCACTTGATTTTGGCAATCCTGCATGTTTTTAATGCGGTCCTTCTCGCCCTGATTCGTCTGTCAGCCTTTTCGGAAGTTTCTTTGTACTCGTATATATACATATATGTGACCCCGCACATAGAAACCCGTCTAGTGTGTCAAAACAGGATTTTTCATGAGAGGCGTTGAAAGATGTGAAGCACGTGTTCTCTCTCCCTCTTCCTTCTTGTTCGTTACTAAAACATCATTTTCACTCACTCTGAAGCGTTTCCGAGACAAACCAACAAGCTCTCGGGTTGCTGCCTATAGTTCTACGTACATTCTCGTTGAAAACCGATAATCGACATTTTGACATACTAGCCGGGTTTCTATGTGCGAGGTCACATATATTTTTTTTAACGTCTTTCGGATTTCCTGTATTTGTTCGGTAGCAAGCCGCATGGCACTTTTGTCAATCTCATCAGCTATTTCATTTTCCGGAATACATTTGTGGCCTGGAACCCAGTATACATATATTGTCTTGATTGCCGTCTGGTTATAGACCTCTATATTTTTTTTTCTATATTGTTGCCTGCTTTGTTTCCTATTCCAGCAGCTTTCCTGACGGCAAAGGCATCCCCCCGGAAGATACTGCAGTATTCGGGAAGCTTGTAGGGTCGCCTAAGATCCAGCTCCAAGCAATAAATTCCGGCTCCTACTCCTTTAGCCAGTTTTGATGCGTTTGTATCCCTCCCTGCTTATTGAGCTTGAGCTATGGCCGCCGCCATTTTTGCAGCTGATTTTGCTACAGACTTTTCCACTGCTATGTTGTTTGGTGATGAGCTGAGTAACAGTGAACAGTCAGTCGCTCTATCCTCTCCCTCTCCAACGGTTTTCTGTATGAGATGTTGCTGTCAGCGGTCCACCAAACCAAAACACAATATTCTTCAATAATATAAATATAATTAATTTAATTGGAATATAAATATGTGGGCCTACAATTAATTATGTAAATAAAAAGCGATAGCAGTTTCAGCTTTAATAATAAATAAATGAGTGCGATTATTGGAATGCGAATTGTTGACTTTAATAGAGATGCGCATTTTATGAATAATTATTTTCATATATGTATGTACATTAGGGTGATTAAAAAAAAATTTTTTTTTTTTTTTTTTTTTTCAATTGGTACTCGCAAAAATAGGTTCCTAGACACCTCTAAAAAAGCCACTCCAAATATGAGTTTTTAATTGTAACGGGAAGGTCCTCCGCCTAACGGTTTTCTATTTTTTCTTATTATCAGATAGAAAATTTTATATCTCGCTTCCAACTACTTGAGAAAATATCGTGTTAATTAGGTTTTGTAGGAAATTGAATGCTCTAAAATATGGTCTCTTATGATTTTTTCGTAAACCCAACCGTTTAAAAGATATTAACGGTTGAAATTTGATTATTTTTGGAAAAAAATTTTATTTCTTATGAATTTTATAACTCAATGAAAAAAAATTATTTCTCACCTCTAGGCTTTCTTAGAGGTGTCTAGGAACCTATTTTTGCGGGTACCAATTGAAAAAAAAAAAAATGTTTTTTTTGAATCACCCTAATGTACCTATGTACATACATATGTTTTCATCGTATACATGTACATATGCATTATCGGCATAAATGCACTCAGATACAATCAACGTATGGCCATGACCTTAACATAATGTATATGCAGGATCCGACAAAACTTTGTATACCCTATGAATGTAAGACCAATTATTATATAAGGTTATATCTTTGGAGAAGTGAAATTTATTGCTTTGTTTAATTTTCTATTTTGTTTATGGGTAGCTTGAATTAAAAAAATTTAATTTAAATATTGTACATTCGAAATACTTACGTAGGATGACTTTTATATTGTGTGATTCGAGAACAAAAACAAATTTTAATCAACGAAAATTGCTTTCGAAGCACTTTAGCCACTCTGATCGAAGTATCTCTAAAACATGAGTTCTATACACATCAACGACCTGTTCGTGTACTTAAAAACGTTGAGCTATAATTTTATTTTTTACGAACGGGAATAAAAAGAAGTCCGGACTATACGACTATACGGAGGATAACTTATCATATCGATGTTTTATGTGCTCAAAAATGCAGTTGTCTCAATCGATGTGTGAGAGCTAGATTTGTCGTGGTGAAAAGCAATTCATCATCGACGGTTGGTTTTCCTGATTTCTTGTAAGACAACTGGCAAACAAATTGTTGTATACCACTCAGCATTTACTGTTCTGCGTTGCACCAGTGATATGTTTGCGAAATGGCCAGTTTTTCCAAAAAAAAAAGGGGTAACCATTGGCTTGGAAGTGCAAGAACAACATTTGTTGGATTAGGCTCAGCTTGAAACACACATACAGTCGACTGCTCTTTACTTTCGGGCGCATACACATACATAAATCCACAATTCATTACCTGTCACGATGTCATAGACGTGTTTCGAAGCACCGCTGTCATATGTTTTTAGTACTTCTCTCGACCAATCCACATGAGTCTTTTTTTGAGCGATCGACAAATTGTTTGGGTTCCAACGTGAACAAATATTTTTTGCAGTCAAATGTTCATACGATATTGAATCTATACTATTCCCACTAACGTTTTGTCAATCTCACGATAGGTCACATGACGATTTTGCAATATCAGTTTGCGTACAGCATCAATAGTTTCCATAGCTGATTTAGGACGACCTTCCCGAAATTATGATCTACGACCTCGATTGAATTCACGACACTATCGATAAACACTGGTGCTTGATGGAGGCTCATCGTCAAAAATTGAACGAAGCTCATCTATGCACAATTGATGATTTAATCCACGTCGAATGTTGTAAAAAAATAATCGCGCGAAAATACCCGCAAATTAATTCCATTTTTTGGTCGAGAAGAATATTTTAAGTAACTGTAAACAACACAAAGCTATCTTTATCAATTCCAAACCTTATACATACTTGTGCTGAGCCAAAGTCCGAAGTTAAACTCCAAGTTGAAAACACCTCAATTACTGCTTCATCGCTGTCTTTTTGTACCTAGACAGTGTATATTGCCACAAAACTTGTAACACCCAAGTCGAGCTGAGTCGATTTAGTCATGTTCAGCTGTCTGTTTATACGTGACTTATAATGTGAGAATTTTTATTTTTTTTTTTTTGCAATTTTGACAAAACTTTATTATCTTACTTTATATTCTGTGTTAAGCCTCCATAACGTGCGAGTCCCATCGCTCGTCGATTATGTCTATGAAAATGGCACGCAAATTGTATATATGTTTGTATTTGCTACGCTATTATTTGCTGATAAGTGTTCAAATATTATTCATACATATATTTGTATAAAAAAGTTTTTGATAGACGTAGTTACAACACAAGAGCAGTTTCCGCTTAAACTGTATATAATTTAATTAGAGTTGCCAAATGAAATTATTTTAGTTTATAGGTAGACGTAACGCCTTTATGGACAATTTTATAGCACTACATATACAAGATAATTAACGTTTTTCCGCCCATAACCTTATGTGGAAAGTGAGGCAATTTGGACAAGTCTACCTTTTAAGTAACCAAATATGTAGAAGGAAAATTTTGCTTCTCACTAATGTTTGGTAGCTACACTAAAGACGAGCCGATCTCAAAAGCAATAACTGATTAACGGATTACAGTTCAATAAGTACACAAATAGTTTTAAAATTTTCACTCTATTCTGAACTCGATAACAGAAAGTACTGCTGTGGGCAAAGAATAGTAAGACTTCGTCGTAATATTTTTTTGCTAGGTTGGTATGACTATCAGTGATGGTTGTGTAGGTTGTGCCAAATGATCATTAGTGTTTAGGACATGCTTTTTTATGCTTTATTCATTGCTTTATTTCTGAAGTATATAAAAGAACATTCAGTGATTTTTACGATAAGTGAAATTATTCAGCAAAGAAGTTCCATTAAATTCAATTTGCGAAAACAAATTTCTGGTGCCGAAACGTTTGAATAGTTCGAAAAGACCTTCGCTGATAATTGTTTGTCGCGAGCACGTGTTTTTGATTGATACAAATTATTCAAGGGAGGTCGAGAACGCGTTGACGACGCACCACGTCCAGGACGCCATCAACATCAATTGATGATCGATACGTCAATAAAATAAAGAAATTGGTGCTTGAGAATCGAAAATTAACAGTCAGAGTTTTTGCTGTTATCGTTGGAATATCGGAAGCATCAGTGAAAGCCATTTTGAAAGATCATTTGGGCCTAAGAAAAGTGAAAGCACGATTGGTTCCAAAATCACACAAATTTTTTGGAAAAACAGCGTCGCGCTAACGTCTTTGAAACAATGCTTTCCGAATACTAAGTAGGATGTCATGAAACGTACTATTACTGACGATGTGTCTTGGATCTATGCGTACGACCCGGAAATAGACGATCAATCGGCCGAATAAAGTGGCAAAGGTGAGTCGAAGCCGAAAAGTCACGTCAAAAATCAAGGTTATGTTGACAGTTCTCTTTGATTAACGAGTTGCGGTGCACTCCGAATTCCTTTCGATCTGCCAAACTGTTAACAAGGAATACTATTTCAGTCTTATGCGTCATTTTCGCGAAGCTATTCTTAAAAAGAGGTCGAAATTATAAGCCGACAACTCGTTATTTTTGCACCACGATAAAGCACCGTCGCATACTGCATTGATTCTTCGTGAGTTTTTCACCAAACTTTCAACCAATATCATGCCGCAACCACCGTATTCACCTGATTTAGTGCCGTATGACTTCTGGCTATTCAGAAAACTACAGGAAAACCGTTTCGAATTCATAAGGGATTACTTTGAGGGGACGAGATAAATTTTGAAGAATAAATTACGAATTTTGCTAGAAATTTGCTATAAATATTTCTGCGCTTCAAATCCCTTGATAGCGCTTCTCCATTTATGAAATGTCCTGATAAAACAATCCAAAATTGGCATAGCAAATGGCATATGCAAAAAAATATTTACTTTGACAGCTGATACGACGACGATCCCTCAAGGAAATCCTATTCTTCAAAATTATTCACTCTATTATTAGAGTATAGTCATGGGTGTACCTACTGGTTGACGAAATCTGACTGAAAAATTAGTTTGTCACATTTGAATAATACTCGAATCTTTATATTTAATTATTTTACTATTTTTAAATATACATACATATGCTATGACTATAAACTTTTATCATTATTATTATTATTATTATTATTATTATTATTATTATTACATATACTATTTTTTCATTGTTGCAAATATTTATTTAATTTTTATTATTTAATTTTGTTTTTACAGTAATACTTTTGCTATAGAGCACATCTAAGCAAAATGGATAGTTCCCGTAAGCCAGAAAAAATCAATCCTCGCCGTCATGCGAACATACTGTCGCAATTACTTTTCGTTTGGGCCATGCCGCTGCTCTTTAAGGGCGCCAAAAACGGCTTGAACACAGATGATCTCACCAAGTGTATGCCAAAAGATAGCTCAGAGGATTTAGGAGATCGCTTGGAAGAGTAAGTAACAAATATTTAATAACCAATTAAAGATGCGCCAAGTTCACGTGCAACCGGACGAATTGTACTCTCACAAAAACCTGAAATTATTTTCAGTTATTTGCGAATTTTTACTAATCCACAAAGTTTAAAGCGAGGTTTTTTTTTTTTTTTATTTTTCAACTTTCGTTATATTATTGTCATATTCATACCTATAATAAACCAATATTCATAAAAGTATTGTTATCAGTAATTTCGCGTTTGATAAATGTACAGTCCTTATCTACCTTGTCGATCATCTCTTTTGCGACTTTTACTCGAAGTAGTTTTTGCTAAAGATTAAGATCTTTTGGTACGAGCCTAGCATTGACACGCTTCATATCCAAAATGTGTTGAGTCAATCCATAAGAGGTGTAGAGAACATCTGCTATTCCTCTAATGTCAACACGACGATTTTCTAGTACTTCTTGCTTTATTCTTTCGATGCTATCGTCATTAACAGTGGTGAGTGGACAACTCGTGTGAGGCACGTTTTCGATGACTTCACTGAATGCTGAGTTTCATCGATTCCATAGCCATTAATGGCATCGTATAATTTCAAACAAACTGTTCTTAAACTTTTTCTACGGTAAAAATTTCCAGGCAAAAAGAAAAAGAAAAATTATTTGGAGATCAAAATTCACACGATCACAAAAATTCAGTGTGATAACGCTATTTAAATGAACCAGTCCGGGCATTAGTTCTTCTTCTTTCTTTGTCCATCCGCTTTTCACGGTCTTTTCTAAGATTTGGCGCATGGTGAATATCTGGTCAGTTGTTCATTTTCCAGACCTGAAGCCACACTGATAAGGTCCAATCAGTTTGTTGACGGTGGGCTTTAGTCTTTCCTACAAAACGCTCGATAGAACCTTATATCCGTTGTTGAGAAATAAATCCATCTCGACGAACAAAAACCAAACTTTTTTTGTGGATTCCCGTCTTGCTATATAATGCAGAGACATGGACGGTGACAACATCTGATGAGCCGACGTTAAGAGTTTTCGAGAGAAAGGTTCTCCGGAAGATTTATGGTCATTTGCGCATTGGCTACGGCGAATATCATATTCGATATTCGACGTCATTGACATAGTTCAGCGAATTTAAAGACAGCGGCTTCTTTGGCGAGGTCATGTCCTCCGAATGGACGTAAATACTCCAGCTCTGAGAATAATCGACGGAGTACCCGCCGGGGGATCAGAGGAAGTGAAAGACCTCCACTCCGCTGGAAAGACCAGGTGGCAATAGACCTGGCTTCTCTTGCAAAAAAAATCCATCATTAGTTGGCAGATGATATAGAAGGAAAAGAAGAAAGACTGGCGCGCTGTTGTTAATCGGCTATAAGGGGGTTAGCGGAAAGCGGTGTCGACGCCAATTTAAAGCACTAAAAGTAATATATTTGATAATAAGAAAATAGCGTCCTTATCCTCACAGTATGTATAAAGTGAATAAAATATATAAATATAAAAAAAACCAAGGACTGAAAGTATTTCCGTACTAAAGGCAACAACGTGCTGGCAGCGCTCAACGGCAATTATTTTAAGTTTTTTAACTTAGCTTCCTTTGAAATTATGAATCAAATTAGTTGAAATGCATTATTCCCATAACTTTGTCTCTTTGCTTTCAGAAAATGGTACGCTGAAGTGGAGCGAGCACGTCGCAAGGGACGTAAGCCGCTGCTACGTAATGCCATTCTGCGCACATTTTGGGTGTCCGCAGTTGTGGATGGCGCCATATCATTAATTTATATGGTCATTAAGTAAGTAAAAGATGAAATAATCAAAGAATCTTCTGAATTTTACTTTTCTACAAACTTAATTACATACATACCAGCGCCCTTATTTATATGTACATCCTTTGTTTTCGTTAACAGATCACTCATACCCGCTGTGTTGGCGCAATTATTGATGCAATTTCAAAAACAAGTGTCACTCTCTTCAAATCGCTCAGCGAATACAACAACAACAGCCACTGAGATAGTGAATGCGACAAGCCGAGCAATACGTTCCATTGATGCATCCGTGAAAAACATCTCTTTGTTGTCGGCTGATGTGGCTGCTGGAAATGCTGGAGGAGGTAAGTGTATTCATATATGAACTTCGGTTAGTATGCATTAAATTATTAGATCATAAAGATTATAGTGAAATAAATTGCGGAGAATCACCAATAAAAAGGCCACTTCGCTTTTTGATTTTCGTAATCAAAGCCACACCCTTACCGACAAAATATAATATTTGTATTGAAGTTTAATTGACTGTCCATTCCTTGGGACAAAAGAAGAGAACTGTCGACTCTGTAGCATTCGTTAAATTTCTCAGAAATGTTTCTGCCAACAACAACAGCAAGATGTAAGACTTCATCGAGAAGAAAAATCCTATCTAATGAATAGTTCCGCTGATATACATAAGTATGTTGATAGTTAAAAAATTTTGACCCAGAGACCTCAAGGTCTTCGCTTTTAAAATACACAAATTAAAGAAAACCAGCTGAGAGGTTCGACTACTGAAACTTAGGTTCATATCCCCTTGTTGTTTCTGAGGTTTGCTCTCCATATAAGTCTACATAACCATCAGCTTAGCTTCACATTAACACTAACAGCATTTGACCAACCAGTGACTATCGGCCAGACGATTTTTAACGACACCGGAACAATATCAGATTTATATCCTACAATTTCCCCCAATTTCCAAATTTTCCTTACCATTTTGGTCAATATGCTACAAAAGAGACCTCGGTATAGCTGATAAACGTTTCATAGTCGCTAAATTTATTTGCAGTAAGCATTTTTTTGAGGTCTGAGAGGCGAAATGATGGGCTGTGACCGGGTCCAGAGTATGCCCTGAATACAAAGGCAATGTAAACCCCAATTTATAGACTTTTACTATCGTTATGAAAGATAAGTCCTTGTATATTTTAAATTTTTAGAATGTTAACTATATCGTACAAACTCACTTTATTATGAGGTTATGTCAATCCTAACAGGGATCTTACTTATCAGCTTATTATACCGCTTCGTTGTAGTACATAAAACTCCAAAATATACTGGATCATAACACCTTTACAGATGCACAAAGTGCTTTGAGCCTTTTTGAGACGGCAATATCAGTTTCGGCTGCGTCTTCTGGTTCGCCGAAGTTAAAACTACCGAGATGTTTCACCTCAATCTTGCAACCGCTGGACAACGGGAGAGAAAGTTCCTGGATGTTTGCTCCTCATCCTCCTCCATACAGCTTTCACAACTAGCGTCCGACAAGATTTTGAGCCTTACCGCATGAATGTCTATATGAACATTGTCCAGTAAGAACTCCTGCGATTTCGGCAAGATGAACTTTGCTCAGTGCTATTAGTTCAGTTATCGAACAGCGCCAGCTAAGTGTACGCGAAGTCCATTATTCCAGTGCTAATATGCAAAATGCCAACGGAAATCCTATTCGATCCCATTCCGGTGTGAGCAGGACAAGGATGTCCCCTCTGGCTAGCTCATGGGGCTTTGCAATTGCTAGCGCTTCCGGTATAACCAGACACCCAAACAAATGTCATGATGAAGTAGCTTCATGCTGTTTCTAGCGAAGACAGATATTCCTTTATTAGCTTTGAGTGCACAGTTAACGAGCTCAGCACTAGTATTGTCACTTTGCTGTCTTTTTGCTGTCATCATTGTTCACTTCGCTAAAAGAGGTTGCACTTCATAGCAGTACGTCTACTGCCACTTTGATTCCACCATTTCTGCCTGAAAATCACTACAGTGGTCTTGCAGCCTAGAGCTAAGATTGACGGCGAGCTCCTTACACGAAACCTCCCTTCCATCTTTCCCTCCTACCTTCGACCTATCAGTGAAAAGTCTCACTATATCTCTTCTCCAGCGGCTTCTTCCTCGGTATGTGAGCAGAGAAAAAATCGCCATGAGTGGTCTTTACGACATCCATCTTTTCAGGCATACAGTTGAAGGAGGAGAGCATTTCGGCGTGTTCTTTCTGCATTAAAAGCATTGTCCCACAGACGTTAACGCAACGCTGTTTTTAGTGATTTTGGAACCAATCGTACTTTACTTTTCTTAGGTGCAAATGATCTTTCAAAATGGTTTTCACTGATCCTTCCGATATTCCAACGATGCCAGTAAGATCTCTATAATAGTTAAAATCGCCGAATGCTTTTTATGTACTTCAGAAAGACAACCATATACTAAAAATCTAAATGCTAATGATTATTTTGATGTGACATTTGACACAGATGTTCCGACAGTCATACTAACCTAAAAAGAATTAAATTAAAAGTCTTACTAGTTTTTGCCCACAGTTCTGGAAGTTGTTTTCAAAGAATCCATTAAATTTGTGACATACTATACTTTATGAACGAAAACTGGCGCCTGACTGTTAAATACAATCATTAGATGCTTCTTCTTCTAAGATTAGTTGGCATATTATTGCTGGCCGATAAATATTGTATACGTATGCATATAGAATATAGTTTCGTTATGTTATGAGAGATGATTGATACCATCATTGACAATCATTGTTGTTCTTTTGTTGTGAGCTGGGCAAATCTAGAGTACAGAAATAGTTGATACGTATGTATATATATACATATGTATATCTACGTATGGGCGTAAGTAATCTGCGGACAAAGCGAACCGTTTGCGTCAATTAAGTTGTCTGACAATTAGCCGAGTGCACAATTGATTGGTTTGGTCGAACTGATTATGACACTGCAATTGCTGATATCAATCAATAAATTTCTTTCATTACGATTTGCTCATTTCTTCTTAGTTTAGATGTATGTATCTGTATGTATATTTGTATATATCGCACACGTGCCATTACTTACATATGTAAATATTTGTTTTCTTTGCAGCATCATCTAACATCCTTGACGTCACCGGAAAATCTGCGACAGATAAATTTTTGTTTGCCGACAATATCACTACAACAGCTGCGCAACCTGAATTCAGTGATATCGAAGATCCGCTATGGTTTGTATTCAATGATATTTATTGCTTGGGCACTATTTTGGTAACATCCACACTGCTGAGTTGCTTTCTTATACATCATGTGGATTTGAGACAGCGTTTGTTGGGCGGACGCATGCGCATCGCTTGTTGCTCGCTGATTTACAGAAAGGTGAGTGAATACTTGAGCAGTAATTGCTTTTTCTCCTGGGTTCAGAATATATGGGTTTACAAGAAAACTAAAAAATATTAAAATGTTTTGAAAGCGAAGTTCTGATTTGAAAAATTTGTTTGACGATTGTAGCGATCCCTTGTATTTAAATCTGTGGCAAGTTTCGTGAATATATCTCGTTATATAAAAGCGTTTTACTTACAAGAACTTGATTTTGAGCGGTTAGCTCATCAGACTGTTTATATATTGTATGGGTTTACAATAGACCGATAGGGACAGCAAACGAAGCCATATTTTTCCCGTTCTTTTGACATTTCTCATCAGTAAGGTTTGACATTTCATCATGCAAAGATATACGATCCAACAACGAGTCGAAATTATTAAAATTTACCAAAATTTTAAGTCAGTGGACTCAATTTTAAGAGCGCCACGTCCAATTTATGGTCGTCATAATCCTTCTGTCAGATCCACTATTGAGGGTTTAGTGGAAAAATTTGAATCCACAGGCATAGTACAAAATATTCCCGTGCCAGTGAGGCAAAGAAGTGCCTGAAGAGAATATTTTCTGCCGCTAGCGCATTATTGAGGAAGACCTAAATCAGTCTCTCACACTTCGTTCTCAAGCGTTGGGTAACTCTGTGACGAATTTTGCGAAAAGATCAAGGCCTACATCCTCACAAGATCAAAATGACGCAATAACTGAAGCCGCTTGACCACCACAATCGCAGACGCGTATATTCGTGAATTGGACTGGGCAACAACTTGAAAGTGATCCGAATTTTCATCGAAAAATCATCTTCAGCGATGAGGCTCATTTCTGGCTGAATGGCTTCGTCAATAAGCAAAATATGCGTTATTGGTCCGACAGCAATTCACACGTACTCCTTGAATCACCATAGCATCCCGAAAAAACTACGGTTTGGTGCGGTTTATGGGCCGGCAGCGACATTGGGCCGTACTTCTTCCGTGATGACCAAGACCGGCACGCTACTGTGAATGGGAATCGCTACCGCTATCGAATAATTTTGGCCCGAATTGGATGACATGGACTTGGACAATATATGGTTCCAACAGGATGGCACCACAAGCCACACAGCGAATGTCACAATCGATTTATTGAAAACCAAGTTTGGTGAACGTGTTATTGGTCGCCTCGGTCGTGCGATTCGACTCCGTTAGACTGATTCATGTGGGGCTAGGTCAAGTCTATGGTCGATGCCAACAAGCCAGCGATGATTGATGAATTTCGCGCGATTATCGAATGTGAAATTGCAGCAGTATCGGCCGATTTATGCTTGAAAACCGTCGAAAATTGGGTTGAGCTTCTGGACTTCTGCAAGCGTGCCTGTGGTGGTCGTGCCAAAGAAATCGAGTTCCATTCATAATGGCATCGAATGTACTTTCACAGGAATAAAGAATTTCATTAATGCCCCAAAAACCTTTGTGGCGCTCTTATTGAAAAACCATTCATGTCAATGTCGCCGTATATCTCGTACAGCTCATCGTTCCATCGACTGCGGTACTCACCATTTCCAATGAGCAAAGAACCATAAGTCTTCCGAAAAATCTTTCTTTGGAACACTCCTTAGTCTATGCTTCTGCACCATCATTTCAGATGTAAAGTTCGTTCTTTGTTCGTCGAGAGATGACTTTACTTTTTAATTTCCTACTCAGTCCAAAGTAGCATTTAGCTTTATACATAATACTCGTTTAGCGAGGTTGTGCGCTCATATAAACCATCACCAATGAAAAGGAACAGCTTTTCTTATTTTCTTCTAAAAATTAGTCAAGTACAGTACCAATAGCAGAGGATATACTCGAGCTTAGAATTCGGCATTGGTATATCCAAACTATTTTCTTCAAATAATGAATACATTCAATAAACTCGCAAACTCTTTACAAGCACTCTAGAAACTTCTGCATTATCACTTCAGTTCTTTAGTCCAAACTTGTCGGTACAAGCTAAGTACTGAATATATCGCTTGAAGATTCGTTGAAAACACTTCAAAAGACAAGGTCTGAATAGTATTGCCGCCTTATACCATGTTCAGACCGAAAATTTGAAAGGATTAGATTACATTTAAGCCCTTCATTAATCAGCCCGTTCTCACTGCCGTTGGAAAGATGAAAAAACAGCTGTTTTTGTTAAATAGTATTTTGTAATAAAAGGACGTATTCTTTTAAATATTTTCCATATAATAGAAATAATGGACGCATTCTTTCATTTGGGAAGTCGATTTTCAGGGTAAATTAGATTCATTGCTTTAAAAAAAATTGTTTGTTTACATTTTTTTCCCTTTGTAGTGTCTAAGTCAGCAAAGATAATGTAATTTATAAGATTAGTGGGATAAACCACTCAACAGCCGAAAGCGTGTGATTAAGTGTCGGTCTAAACATGGTATTATTAGATAACAATAAAAACCTTTATTTTCTCTTTATTTCACACTACTCTTTTTGTTAACAGATTCACTTCACGAGTTACTAAAGTCATTCTTTAATTTCAGACACTTCGCCTCTCAATGCGCTCCGTTGGCCAAACTCCAGCCGGATATCTAATCAATTTGCTCTCGAACGATGTTAATCGTCTTAACATCGGTTTCGTTTATATGCACTGGATCTGGATAATGCCATTGAATGCCATGCTGATTTGCTATCTCATTTGGCTACGCATTGGTTGGGCAGCAGTTGTGGGCATGGTCTGTCTACTTCTTAAAACCATACCAGTACAAACCGGTCTCAGTAAATTGGCTTCCAAGTTGCGTAGGAAAATCGCCGAACGTACCGATGCGCGTGTCGGCATCATGAACGAATTGGTACAGGGTATACAGGTGATCAAAATGTATGCATGGGAGAAACCCTTTCAGGCTGTAGTCGGCGAGGCGCGTCGTCGTGAAATCAAGCAAATTCGTTATGCATCATATTTACGTGGCTTCTATTTGAGTACGATGGTGTTTACGAAACGCTCCACACTCTATATAACCATTGCAGCTGCTGTACTTATGGGTAATCAAATTTCAGCCGATATTGTTTTCTCTGTGGCCAGTTATTATAATATGTTGCAAGTGGTCGTCGCCATTTGGTATCCGCTTGCTGTGTCTTTCGGTGCTGAGGCACTAGTCTCACTAAATCGTGTCGAAACCTTCCTGCAGCAGGAAGGACACGACGAAAAGGCACAAGGGCTGACACATAAAA
Organism: Bactrocera neohumeralis; assembly: GCF_024586455.1. NCBI lineage: Eukaryota > Metazoa > Arthropoda > Insecta > Diptera > Tephritidae > Bactrocera > Bactrocera neohumeralis. The sequence goes on from NC_065919.1 coordinate 18,412,598, forward strand.
AAGAATCCAAATCGAGCGAAAGCAGCGCCGCCAATGCCATTGTACTCAAACAGGTGAATGCGAATTGGGATCTGACGAAACCGCAGGATACCCTACAGGATATCAATTTGGAAATAAAGCGTGGGCAGTTATGTGCTGTTATTGGTCCCGTGGGTGCGGGCAAGGTATATTTTATATTTTTATTTTACACTTTAAAGGCACTTTCACTTACAAAAATAAAATTTTTGTGCAGAGTTCATTGCTACAGCTACTGTTAGCCGAACTGCCAATCACAGATGGCGAAGTTGTCATACAAGGCGAACTCTCTTATGCCGCTCAGGAACCTTGGCTGTTCACCGGCACTGTGCGCAATAATATACTCTTTGGCGAGCCTTACGATCGCAAGCGTTATAACGAGGTGACGAAGTGCTGTGCGCTTTCGACCGATTTCCAGCAGCTTAGTAATGGCGATAAGACAATTGTGGGTGAGCGAGGCGCATCACTGTCGGGTGGTCAACGTGCGCGTATAAGGTGAGTTGCGGTGTATAAGAAAATAATATTAACTGCGGTTGCAACGAAGCTGTAATACTCTTCATAAATAAACAAATTTGTCCACACAAAAACTTGGTATCGATCGGTTAGTCTGAATGGCAGTATTCTTATCTGAACTCCCCGCAAAGTTAATACGGCTGTGTAAACTGATAGAAATACCAAACGCTCCATCAGGATCGGGAAGGGCCTCCCCGAGCCGTTCAATACCAAACGATGTTTCACACAAGGCGACTCCCTATCGTGCGACTTCTATAATCTACTATTGGAGAAAATGATTAGAGCTGCAGAAATAAATTAGAGAAGTTCTATAAGAGTGTACAGCTGTTGGCCTAGGTCGATGATATTGATATCGCCGTTAGTTCTGCTTTCTCTAGACTGGATAAAGAAGCGAAGCAAATGGGTTGCTAGTGAACGAGAGCAAGACAAAATATCTCACCAAGTCACTGTTGACAGTTCGAATCGAAACATCCAGAAATCGAAACGAACCAGTATTAATAGCAAAAACAATGTCAGCCTCGAAATCCAAAGCAGAATAACTCTTGCCAACAGGACTGAGTAGGCAATTGAGAAGTAAAGTCCTCTCTCGACGAACTAAGACCAAACTCTATAAATGACTCATTTTTCCTTTTCTGCTTTTTGGTGCAGAGGCATGGACGATGACAAAAGCTGATGAGTCGACGTTACGAGTTTTCGAGAGAAAAGTTCTGCGGAAGATTTATGGTTCTTTGCGCATTGGCAACGACGAATACCGCAGTGGAACGATGAGCTGTACGAGATATACGATGACATTGACATAGTCCAGCGAATTAAAAGAGACATCTCTGAGTATTCGACGCAGTACCCGCCGGGGTAAGCAGAGGAAGAGACCGTCGCTCATTTTATATATATATGTATATTTTATAGGGTCTCCGACGACTCCTCCTAGGTGTTATAAATTTTGTGATAGGGCAGAGTTTTTCAAATGAGTTTGAAGTTCCTTAAACATTGTGCACTTTAATGACAGTTTCCTTCAAAAAACTATTTTTTTAACACTTTTCTTTGAAATTTTCTAGCTTGGCACGTGCGATTTACAAACCAGCTTCCATTTATTTGCTCGATGATCCATTGAGCGCCGTCGATGCACACGTCGGTCGTCAGCTTTTCGACGAAGTAATTGGACCACGCGGTCGTTTGGCCACTGAAAAGGCCACACGGGTGCTTATTACCCACCAAGTACACTTCTTGACCGAAGCCGATTGGATTGTGATCATTGAAAATGGACGCATCTCACGGCAAGGCACCTACGAGGAGCTGTCGAAAAGTGACCTTGATTTTGCCAAATTACTTGAACGCATAAAGGAGGAAGATGAAGCCGTCGAGAGTGAGAACGAATCGATTTTATCACATGAAACCACCTATGAGGATGAGGAAATTCCTTATATTGATGGTGTGCGTGATGGTTATCAACCGTTGCGTCGTACCAGTCGCAGCAGTCGCACCAGCGCTAATAATGATGGTTCGCTAACGAGAAAATCGGCAAGTTTGGCTTTGAGCTCTGAACAGGATCTCTCCGATGATTCTGGTTTGGCGGAGGACCAGGCGAAAGGTGGTGTCTCCGGACGCGTTTGGTGGGTATATTTCCGCGCTGGCAGCAGTGTATGCGGTCTAGTCTTTATGACCTGTGTCATGTTGTTGTCGCAAGTGATCTGCAGCGGTTCTGATTATTTCGTAAATATTTGGACGCAACAAGAATACTTGCGTTCGCTTAGTAAGCCCACGACTTTCACCACTTTCGAGTGTTTGTATATATACGGCGCACTCATCGTCGCCGTTGTGTTGGTGAGTAAGCAATGAATGTAAGATAAAAGTGTGTTCGTACTAAAGACATTTTTTTTTGTCTCTCGCATTTTCACAGATTACCGTATTTCGTGACTATCTCTTCTTCAAAGTCTGCATGCATGCCTCAAAAGTGCTGCACGATCGCATGTTCGGCTGCATACTCCGTGCAACAATGCGTTTCTTCGACACCAATCCCTCGGGTCGCATTCTAAATCGTTTCTCCAAGGATATGGGCGCCATTGATGAGTATCTACCCAAATCTATTATGGACTTCATACAAATCTCTTTGGTTATGTTTGGCATATTGATTGTGATCTGTGTCGTCAATCCCATTCTGCTGTTGGCCATTTTGATTGTAGCCATAGTTGATTACTGGATTTTACAGTTATATTTGCGTCCTTCGCAGGACCTTAAGCGCTTGGAGGGCATTTGTAAGTTCGACCCAAAAAATTATACTCACAATTATTATTATTATTAACTTTTAATCTCACATCACAGGTCGTAGTCCAGTCTTCTCTCATCTCTCCGCCTCATTATCCGGCATTGCGACTATACGCGCACGTGAATTACAAGATATTGTCATAAAGGAGTTTGACAGTCTACAGGATGTGCATAGCGCTGTCTGGCAACTGACAATGGCTGCGAACACGGCCTTGGGCTTGTGGTTGGACTGCGTCAGCTGTTGCTTCCTTGCCTCGGTGACATTTAGTTTTTCGTTAATGGGAACTCGTAAGTGTTGTGCATTTTAAAATAAAAAAATGAATCTACACATCTTAATAGAGATAGCTTTTTTACCGTGTAGCCTAAATGTAGGCAACGCTTTATATTTATTGCCTTAATGTTTAACAGAATGGGGTAGTTGCGGTAAAGCTCTTAATACTCCATTAAACTCGTACTTTTTCTATATAATTATTACGTTTGACTTACTTTATTCTCAAATTTACAATCATAACTTCCTTGTCTCGTACTTACGACAAGTTTGAAAACCAAATTCAAAGTTAAAGGTCCGTCATATACATATCTCCTGGTGCATACGTTTTAGCGACATATTGATGTCTCAAATCACTCAAAGGTATATAGGTTCAAGGCCTCAGTGTAAAAATTGCAGAACAAAAAATAGTAACAAAGGTTTTTGATTCATTTGTAATTTTTCTTCTTCTTTACTGTCGTTGACACCACACTTACGCGGTGATAGCCGAATTTACTACAGTGCGCCATTGGAGATTTCAAGCGAAGCCAGGTGCTTCTTCACCTGGTCTTTCCAACGGAGTTCTCTTCCTCTGCTTCCCCCGGCAGGTACTTCGTCGAATACTTTCAGAGCTGGAGTGTTTTCGTCCATTCGGACAACATGACCTAGCTAGCGCAGCCGCTGTCTTTTAATTTGCTGAACTATGTCAATGTGGTCATATATCTCATACAGCTCATCCATCGAATGCGGTATTTGCCTTGGCGAATGCGCAAAGGACCATAAATCTTCCGCAGAACCTTTCTCTCGAACACTCGTAACGTCGACTCATCATGCATTATATAGCAAGACGGGAGCAATGAGTGACTAATAGTTTGGTTTTTGTTCGTCGAGATAGGACTTTATTTCTCAATTGTCTACTCAGTCCGAAGTAGCACTTGTTGACAAGAGTTATTCTGCGTTGTTGATATTGATACTGGTTCCAAGATAGACGAAATTATCTACGCCTTAAAGTAATGACTGTCAACAGTGACGTGTGAACCAAGTCGCAAGTGCGATGATGACAGGAGATATTTCGTCTTGCCCTCGTTCACTACCAGACCCATCTCCTTCGCTTCCTTATCCAGTCCGCTCGAATTATTTTCTCCAGCAGCAGATTGAAAAAGTCGCACGAAAGGGAGTCGCCTAGTCTGAAACCTCGTTTGGTATTGATTGGCTCGGAAAGGTCCTTCCCGATCCTGACAAAGCTTTTGGTATAGCTCAACGTCAGTTTACGCAGTCGTATTAGTTTCGTGAGGATACCAAATTCAGACATCGCAGCATAAAGGCTTCTCCTTTTCGTGTTGTCAAAAACAGCTTTGAAATCAACGAAGAGGTGATGCGTGTCGATTCTCTTTTCACGGGTCCTTTCCAAGATTTGGCGCTTGATGAATATCTGGTCGGTTCTTGATTTTCCAAGCCTGAAGCCACACTGATAAAGTCCAATCTGTTTATTAACGGTGGGCTTTAATCTTTCACACAATACGCTCGATAGAACTTTATATTCGATGTTGAGGATGCTAATCCCACGGTAGTTGGCGCAGATTGTGGGGTCTCCTTTTTTATGGATTGGGCATAGCACACTTAAATTCCAATCGTTGGGCATGCTTTTGTCCGACCATATTTTACAAAGAAGTTGAAGCATACTCTTTATCAGTTCTTCGCCGCCGGGTTGGAATAGCTCGTCCGGCATTGGGGGCGTTTTTTATGTGGCGGGTCTCAAAACCAGCGCACAACCCAGGGGATCAAGGGGATGTTCTTTGTTCAGAGGATACTTGGTATAGGACCGGAAGTCGTGAGCTGCTTGAGTCATACTTATGTAAAAGAATTGTTTCTGGCCACACCCAAGTGAATTGCAATCAGATAACTTCCCTCACTTGCGTGAACTTCTACATATGACTCCATCTTCCATAATAATTATATATCCCATAATATTTTCCATTTAATATACTGTATACCTTATACATACATAATCTATCTACCATTTTCTAACCACAAAAACAACAAATTTTTTTCTTATCAGAAACCTTCAGCGGCAACGTGGGTTTGGCCATTTCTCAAGCCATGGTACTCACTGGCATGGTGCAGTATGGCGTACGCCAAGTAGCCGAATCATTACAACAGATGACTAGCGTGGAGCGCGTACTCGAATATACAGATCTGGAACAAGAATCGGTAATCAAGAAACAACCACCGCCCACTTGGCCTACACACGGGCAAGTTGAATTTAAGGATCTATCACTACGTTACGACCCCAACAATCCACCAGTATTGAAACACTTAAATATCACAATCGAACCCAGTTGGAAGGTGGGCGTAGTCGGACGCACTGGTGCCGGTAAGAGTTCGCTTATTGGTGCGCTCTTCCGTCTCTCGCAGCTGGAAGGTGACATCATGGTCGATGGCATTGAAACCGGCAGTATTTCGCTGGAGACATTGCGTTCGAAAATCTCGGTTATACCACAAGATCCGGTGCTATTCTCCGCCACCATACGCTACAACTTAGATCCGTTCGATAAGTATGGTGATGCTGATTTGTGGCGCGCGCTGGAGGATGTGAGTTTCTGATATCTCTATTATATTTTATATTTCTATGTTATATGTGTTTGTAAATGCTTTTAGGTTGAGCTCAAGGGCGCCATACCCGGCTTGGATTATATGGTGACACAACGCGGCAGCAACTTCAGTGTGGGTCAACGTCAGCTGTTGTGCTTAGCGCGCGCCATTTTGCGCAACAATAAAGTGCTCGTGTTAGATGAGGCCACCGCCAATGTGGATCCACAGTACGTATTCCAAAAATACTAATTTCCTAATTAAATTTTTAATTATTTGACAGATTTTTTTTTTATTTTTCAACACAGAACCGATGCGCTCATTCAAACCACCATTCGCACCAAATTCAGGCATTGCACTGTGCTAACTGTTGCTCATCGCCTACACACCGTTATGGATTCGGATCGCATACTCGTGATGGATGATGGTCGCGCACGCGAATTCGATATACCACACCTGCTGCTGAAGAAGCAAAATGGCGCTTTGCGTCAGATGGTCGATGCTACGGGCGCCGAGGCAGAATCACTTAAGAAAATCGCCAGCGAATCATACAATATGAAGCAACGCGCCTAAATGAGCGTGCTGCTGTTTTGTAGTGGTTCTAATTGAAAACACGACACATTAACGGTGCTTAAAAGTGGCATTTCTTAAATAGCGACGTGCTCAACAATTTATTTTGCGCATGCGTAGTTAATGCGAATGTACAATATAAGTGAAACTAACTGCCTTTATATAAGAATAGTATAGTTTTTAGGGAATTTTTTAACTAATGTGACTAGCTTATTTTTTGGGGGAACACTTCAATATAAAATAAAGAATATATGTACACATGTACAAACATACATGTGTGCTTAAGAATAATTAGTCTTTTTTACATAATAGAGATTTTGTTTGTTAGTTTCAGACTCCTTTTTTGTTACTGTTTTCGAAAAGTACTTGCATATAAGTTCCAAAAGCAACGCGATTTTGAATACTTTTTATTATAAAATTAAATTAAAAAAAATTAATTTTATGTACAAATTATTTTGTATAAAAAATGTGAAGCGGATAGTGTTTGTCAGACTGGTTCTGAAATCTGTGCAAAAGTTAATTTTGAAAAGTGTCTAAAATCGCATATAGTTGTTGTAAACTGAATTACTTCCATTACTCCCGAACTTAAAATGCGTATTTCTCATATAATTAGATTTCTAACTTGTACATTCTACTTTTATGTTGCATTATTTGTTAAAAAATTTTAATTTTTTTTGTTTACAATTTTTTGTAGTTTTATTTGTTTTCCTGTTAATTTTTTTTACGTAATTTTTTTTAATATTATTTTAAAACATTTTTTTTTTAATTCTTGTTTTTAATTTATTTTTTATATGTACATATATTATATAATTTTTTTTCGTTTGAAGTTAATGTTATTTTGTATTTTTTTTATTCGGTTTCCTGTTTATTTTCTTTTAAGTAATTTTATTTTTTTAAGTTTTTTTAATATTTTTTTCGTTTTTTTCTGAATAATTTTTTTATATACACCTACGTTTGTATGGATTTATTTTTTTCTACAATTGTACATTTTTTAATTTTTTATGTATTTTATTTTTTAGTTTTTGTATGTATGATTTGTTTTTAAGTTTTTATTTAAATATGCCACTTTTTATTTTTTTTTATATTTTTGAGATTTAAATTTGAAAAACTGAAAATTTAGCTGAAATTAAGAGGCAAATGAAGGAAAATATAAAAATTATAAAATTATACAAATTTTTTATGAGTTTTTTGTTTAAATATTTTTTTTATTTTTAAATTTAATTTTATTTTTTTTTGAAATTAATGAGATTTAACTGAACTAAAAAGGCAAATTTGAAATTATGAAAATGTTGTATTAATGTGTTGTATTTTTCGTTTAAATATTTAAATTTTTAATTTATTTTCATATCTTTTTGAAAATACAATTTTGAAAAATGTTAATAAACTGAAATAAAGGAGCAATTTTAAAAATTATGAAAATATTAGTATTTTTTTGCATTTTTCGTTTAAATATTGTTTTTTTAATTTATTTTAATTTTTTTAAATTAAATATTTTCAATTTATTTTCATTTTTTTAATTAATGTTTTAAAATATTTTCATTATTTTTTAATTAAAATTAAACAAAAAATGGAAATTTAACTGTAATAAGGAAGCAAATTTAAAAATTATGAATCATGCATGCCTTTTTTGCATTTCTTTGTTTTAATAATTCCTTTTTTACTGTTTAAGCTAAAATAATATTAATTACAAACTATGTAAAGGAAATATTTTTTTATAAACAAATTCAAATCATTTTTTATTTATTTAACAAATTTTAAATAATTTTTTTCTTAAAACAAGTAATCAATATTAATATTTTATCAATTTTTTTTTATAAAATGATTTTTTATTTGTTTAACAAATTTTAATTTTTTTTTCTTAAAACAAATAATCAATATTAATATTTTATAAATTTTTGTTTAAACTTTTTAATCAAAAACTAAAAATACTTGTTTCTATGAAAAACTACTTTTTATTGCAAATTTAAACAAAAAATAAATAAATTTTTCTTGAAAATGATACAATTTTTTTTAATAAAATAAATTTTCTTTAATTTAATTTTCTTCAAAAAGTACAAAATTTATTCGTTCAAAAAATCATAATATATTTTAGCAATAAATGTGTGGCCGAAAAATTAGTTTCGCTTTTAAATCAATAAACTCCTACGAAAATAATGAGTTATTATTATAGAAATTTGCGCAGATATATAGTATGTATGTATGTATACTCTTTTGTACATCATTTTACACAATTGTACCAATATAATTTTTAAAAATATTTATAATTTAAAAATAAAAAAAATTAAAAATTTGTATAATCGAAAAGAATCTTTGCAAATATATTTATTTAAATTGAGAATTTAAAGAATTTTTTAATATCGATTTAAATTTTTAATTTTTTTAATATTATTTTTGTAGTTTTCATTTTTAATTAAAATTTTATTATTTTTTCAATCGCTGAACAAACTAAATTAAAAAATAAACTCACTTGCCAAATTTATTAAATATATATACTAAGTACGTTTCTACAAATAATAAGAAAACAGTAAAAAAATGAATTCGTTGTAAAACACGAACTATACTCTGTTAATTAAAATTATATCCAAAAATTTACTACAATATTCGTATTTTTGCAAGCGAACAAAACAATTTTAAAGCCCGATTATTTGCAAAATTAATTTTTTTTTGTACGTAGCAGTAACGGCAACAATAGGAATTTTTTACTTAATTATACTTTGCATTAGTAGAAGTTATGTATTTCGTGACAGCTGGCCAGTATGAACAAAACATAGTTCGAAATATTATGTCTTGTATTTACTACTTTTGTTGTACTTTACTAAAAACTATATAAAAAATATAACGGCATATACCTCAAAAGTAAATTGAATCATAATATACATATGTATATACAATTTGCTCCGCCTAGCCGCCCACCTGGCGCATTTCACTACAGTACCTGTCCAATAAATTACGAACGAACAAAAAAATTATCCGGAGTTCTAACTTTAATAATTAATAAAAACATAAATATTTGGCGTATTTAAAAAAAAAAATTGTTTTTTATATGCTATATACATTAAACTTAAATTTTCATATTTTTGTATTGAATCATATTCAATATTATTAAATTATATTAAAAATATAAAATTTTCGTTCGTAATTTATTGGACAAGTACTGTACACGGTGACATTGCAAAGTGAACTTCTCAATCATTTACAACACAAACAAATTTAATAAATATTTATGTAGTTATAGTGTGCTGGATTTTTTCTATAATACTGAAATGTGAACTAAATGAATTTACTTAATTTTTTTTTATACTATATATAAAGTGATGCCTAATACTTACATTAATATACATACATATACTATTTGATGCTTATGAAGACGATGTTTTTTCTTAATTTAAACAAGTGCTTAAATTTAAAAAATAAATTAATATTTTTATATATATTTGAAGAGTTAAAGTTATTAATTTTGAATTAATTTTTATTATTTTGTTGAAAATACTGCAACAAAAGCGTAACGTTGAATTTATTTTTTAACAAAAAATCAAAAAATGTGTAACTGCATTATCGAACCCATCTAGCGACCCCTACCTTATAGCAAGAAAAACAGTCGAGCACACAATGCGTAATATAACCAAAGCCTGCCAAAAATTAACGCTCAAGGCTACCCACAGCAAACGTAAAACAGCAGTTTACTGGTGGACTGAAAACATCGCCAAACTCAGACGCACATGCCTCCGCCTTCGCAGATCTTACACGAGATCCAGCCGCAGAGGAGCCGCACCCCAAGAAGCCGAGCAACACAAAGCATGTATATTTTTTGTTTAAACTTAATTGTTTACTTCATTAAACTTTTTCTTATAAATATTTGCAGTAAATAATTTTTTTTTTGTTTTTTTATTATAATTCGTAAATATTTAATGTTTGTATTGATATATTTTTTTTAAATTTCTACAACAGGCGACACTTTAAATTTTTTTTAATACTTTTTTGATTTAAATATTAAATATTTTTTTTTATTATAAATTATAAGAGAAAAAATAATTAAAAGTAAATGTTTATTTATAATTAGAATATAAAATTAAAATTTTTTTATTCTCAAAATGAAATTAAATTTAGGGATTCAAAAAATTTATTAATTTAGTAATTTAAATAAGTAATTAAATGAAATATATTTTTTAAAACTATCACTAAATACAATTTGTTTTTTATTCGAATACGAATTTTTTAAATTGTCATAAAATACAAACAATACTTCTTTTATTCAAACACTGTATAATTTTAAAAAATTAAATAAATATATCGCAAAATACAATACTTTTTATTCAAAAAATGTAAAGTTTTTAAAAATTATTTAAATAATTAAAATATATATTTTAAAAAAATATCAAAAAATACAAAACCTTGTTTTAAATCATTATAGTATAGTTTTGAAAAATTTAAAAAAATAACTAATAGAAATCTGGTTTTTAAACTTACCAGAAAATACAAATAATACCTTTCTTAAATCAAAAAATTTATAACTTAAAAAAAAGTAAATAAGTAATTAAAATAAATACATATATTTCTAAAAATTATTAGAAAATAAAATATTTTTCTTAAATATATAATTTGACAATTTTAAATATATAATTTAAGAAATTAATTTTTAAAAATAATTAGCGGAAAAATATTAAATATTTTCTTTTAAATGTAAAATTTTAAAAATTTAAATAAATATATTTTTTAACAATAATCAGAAATAAAATTTTTTTTATACAAAAAATATATAATTTTAAAAAATTAAATAACGAAACAATTTTTAAATCAGAAAATGTATAGTTTTAAAAAATTTAAAGAATAATAATAATAAAACAATAATAATTTTTTTTAAATTATTAGAAAGTATTTTTCTTTTTTAATATTTAAATATTGAAACAGCTTTTTATTTTTTTAACGTGTAAACAATGCAATAGTAGTAATAATATTAATATTATTCGAAGCAAACTTTTATAATTTGAACATAATTATACTTATAACAAACAAACAGTAGCAATACAAGGTGGAAAAAAATATATTCTACAATCTAAATTATATATTTTTTATTGCTTACATTGTAATACAAATTATTATACAGAGAAATATAAAATTTTGTATTGAAAATATTAAATTAGAGATGTTGACTACCTCCTAAAAAGAAGACGTACTTCGAAGAATGTTTTTTAACATTATTTTTTTTGTTTATTATTATTTTGTTTGTTTTGGATCTCTCTCTGGGACGTTTAATATGTGCAGTTTTCCGGAGTCTGATATCAACCTTCCGGAGTCTGATATCAACCTTCGCAGCAATGTATAGTATCTGCATGCTTTACCCATGGGTGCTATTTGTAGAATTTGTATGACAGCTATATGTTATAGTGGTGCGATATCGGCAGTTCCGACAAATGAGCAGCTTCTTGAAGAGAAAATGACGTTTACAAAATTTCAAAACGATATCTTAAAAACTGAGGAACTAGTTCGTATATATGCAGACAGACGGACAGACAGACGGAAATGCCTAAATCAACTCAGCTCAACATACTGATCATTTATATATATATACTTTATAGAGTCTCCGACGCTTCCTTCTGGGTATTACAAACTTCGTGACAAACTTAATATACCTTGTTCAGGCTATAAAAATTGAAAAAATATAAAAAAGAAAAATTAATAAATAAAAACAAAAATAAATAAAAAAAATAAATAAAAAATAAATAAAAAAATAAAAAAAAATAAATAAAAAAAAAAAAATAAATAAATAAATAAAAAATAAATAAATAAAAAATAAATAAATAAAAATAAAAAATAAATAAAAAAAATAAATATATAAATAAAATAAAATAAAAAAATTTTAAAAACTAAAATAACTAAAAAAATAATAAAGAAATAAGAAAAAAATAAAATATAAAAAAATACATAAAAATTAAAAAATAAAAATATATATAAAATAAAACAAGTAAGGAAGCGTTAAGATCGGGTGCAACCGAACATTTTATACTCTTGCAAGAATCAAAGCCAGGGAAATGCCTTAAGATGTAAAAAATCAACCAGAGAATCGGAAGCTAAGCAATTATATGTATATGTACCTATGTATGTACATTTATTAGTGATTCTAAAAAATTTTGTTTTTTTCGTTTCGTACTCGGAAAAATAGGTTCCTAGACACCTCTAAGAAAGCCTCTCCAAACATGAGTTTTTAATTGTAACGGGAAGGTCCTCCTACAGTTTTCTACAGTTTTCTATTTTTTCTTATTATCAGATAGAAAAATTTATATCTCGCTTCCAACTACTTGAAAAAATATCTTGTTAATTAGGTTTTGTAGGAAATTGAATACTCTACAAAAAAGTTCTAAGAACCTATTTTTCCGAGTACGAAACGAAAAAAAAAAAAAATTTTTTTTTTAATCACTCTAATGTATACATATGTACATATGTATATGTATGTACATACTACATATACTCTATATAACTCATCCAGTGACCGATCGACCTGATATTCGGCAAAAGGTTTGTTAGAAAAACGAAAATTATTATATGTAGTATATGGTATCGAGCCGATTTTAAAAACTATGTTATGCCAATTCTAAAAAAAATGTGGACTAAAATCAGCTAGATGTTCGAAAACCCTGATATTAGTTGTATGGGGGCTGAGTCAAGTTTTCACCCAATTGTATCTATTTTAGGTACAAAGATATACTGTTATGAGTAAGACATGTTCTGTAACTTTTACTGAGATAACTCAAATATTGCCCGATATATCCAGCATAAAGTCACGTGGAAGTTCGAAAATTTTTATATTAGGTATGTATCAAGATTTGAATTTCAATTGTTTATTTTTTATATATTTTTAAATATTTTTTCTCTTATATTTTTCAATTATTTTTTAATTTTTTGTTTAGTTTTTAATTTAAGTTTTTATTCTTTTATAGTTTTTCATATATTTTTTTTAAGTTTTTGTATTTTCTGCATTTAATTTTTATTTTTTATTACTTTACTTTTTGTGTTTTTTTTGTTATTTTTTTTAATTAATTTTGTTTTTTTTTTCATATGGTTTATTTTTTATACCTTTTTTTAAATTTATTAGTTATTTTTTTTAAATTTTTTTTAATTTTTTTTTTTAAATTTTTTTTTTTTTTTTTTTTTTTTAATTTTTTAGTTATTTTTTAATTTACTTATATATGTATATACATTTATAATTTTTTTTAATATCATATTTCTTTAATATTGTTTTTAATCGTAATACCAAAAAAGAAATCTCAAGCTGAATTGCTCTAACTTCAATTTCACGGAGCGGAGTTGAAAATCGTAATAGGCGTATTTTTTGAGGAATGTTTTGGGTATTGTGCGCCAACAAGAAAAACTTTCATTTTAAAAACTGGAAAACCTTACATAATCAGAAATGCATATGTATGTACATGTATACACAATATATTCTATTTATTTTTATTGCATTTTACATAACTCTTGCGCTGCTTCTCGTCTTAATTAATTAACAAACAATGTGTGTCTTTATCAATATTGCTTTCGAACAAATAAAAATCATCTACAGACGTTGGCACATCGGCTGTCTGCGTCCAATACAAGATCCAAAATGGCTTGGATATATGTAAAATCGTTATGCATGCAATCATTATAAATCTTTAACAAATAGGTATTCATACTGATAACAAAGTGGCTTATTATCTACTTAAATATATATTGGTATGTATGTATGTATGTATTTGTCGCTATATGTCATCAATGGGTTGCACAATTAACTAATGATTTTGTGTGTAGGTAAAACAAAGATGCAAAATGTTAAAACTAAATTAAATATATTATATATAGCTATGTAAGCGCATGCGCGGACACCGAAGTCACAGACAAAAACGTTATTTTTGGCTGGCATTATTGTCATCTGGTTGCTCCTCTGTCACTTTCTTTTGTGCATCACCGGCAGTGGTTGGCGAATTTCGCGGATATGTGCGCGTTATCGAGCGTTCGAAGAAGCGCACCGAAGATATGCAACTTTCGCCGGAGAATAGTTGTGATTGTGTATTGGTTGTGCTGCTTACACTATGCTCCCCGCTACTTTGCGCATTCGAGCTGGCGGAATGTGTAACCGGCGTGGAAGTCTTCTGTCTGTCCAGTTGATTGCTGCCGCCGTTATTGGTACGTGGTGTCATCGTTTCAATGATGGATTGCAGGAAGGCACTGCGCAACGATTCATCTGTAGGAGTGGATGATGTGCTCGAAGAACTGGCATGCTTCAGCAGCTCTTTGGTGAGGAAGTCGCGTAAATTTAACGGTCGTCCGAAGTCGCTTAGGAACTCGCAATCGCTAGAGCGTGGTTGCGACTGAAGGAAGAAATTTTGTTAATAATTTTCACACAATTCAGCTCATTGTTGTCGAGTGAGAAAAAAAATAAAGAGTAAGAAAGAGATAGAAAAAGTAAGAAAAAGAGAGAAAGAAAGAGAAAGAATGAGAGGAAAAATAGGGAAAACAAAGGGGAATAAAGGAGAGAAATAAGAGAATTAGAGTGAAAAAAATGAAATAGAGAAAGAAAAAAATTTTAGAGAAAAAATAAAAAATATAGAAAAGAAAGAAGGAGAGAAAGCAAATAATGAAGAAGATTAACAAAAGGAAGAGAGGAAGAAAAGTGAGAGAGGGAGATCAGAAAGATAGAGAGTGATAGAAGATAGAGAGAGAAGAAACACGAAGATACAGGGAGAGAAAAGAAAGGTAGAGAGTGAGAGAACAAATAAAGAGAGAGTAGAAACAAAAAGAGAGAGAGAGAGAGAGAGAGTAGAAACAAAAAGAGAGAGAGAGAGAGAGAGAGTAGAAACAAAAAGAGAGAGAGAGAGAGAGAGAGAGAGAGAGAGAGAGAGAGAGTAGAAACAAAAAGAGAGAGAGAGAGAGTAGAAACAAAAAGAGAGAGAGAGAGAGTAGAAACAAAAAGAGAGAGAGAGAGAGAGAGTAGAAACAAAAGAGAGAGAGAGAGAGAGAGAGAGAGAGAGAGAGAGAGAGAGAGAGAGAGAAACAAAAGGAGAAAGAGAAAGGGAAGAAACAAGGAGAAACAAAAGAGAGAGAGAGAAGAAAGATAAAGCGAAAGAGAAAAGAAAGGAAGGCAATGGTTTAGCTAGAGAGAGAGGCTATACTTGAAATTGTGAGAACATAACTTACACTTTTATTCTTTCGTGACGCATCATGCCCCGCTGTGTCCTTAGTGGACATATCAGGCGTGGGATTGATGCTTCGCTGTTTTTGGTGTGAGGTATCTTTGTTGGTGTTGACCTCAAGACGCTCAGGACTGTGTCTTAATTTTTGTTTTGCTGCCTCGCGCGTTGGACTATGGGTTGGAGAGCGCTTATCGACACTACGCTCAAATTGCACTTCCTTAGTAGCGCTGATTTTTACCGTTTCCACACGTTTAGGGCTGACACCACGCAATGTAGAGTCTGGTGAGCGCTGTGGACTCTTCAGTACCGCATTATTGACGCCTTTTTTCGGACTATTACGCTGCGCAGTGGCGTCAGTTGTGGGTGCCACACGCTCCGGACTGCTTGAGCTGTTACTATTGCCGACCGCCTTTGCCTCTTTGGTGCGCGCACGCATTGTTGCCGGCCACTTCATGCCCAAACTGAATAGCTGACGTTCGAATTCACTTGAACCATTCTCAGATGTTGAGGAGAGCTTCTCAATGCCGCTTTCTGCGGCGAAGGCACGTGCATGAGTGGCGCGCCCGTTTTCACCGCCATCCCTCACGGTGGAGGAGAATATTTGCTCTTTTGTTTTGGCCGTGCGAAATGAATGCTGTAGCAGTTGACGTCGTCTCAGCTCCTCTTCAATGTTTATCGATTCCGATTCGGTTTCTGTATTACTGTTCGTACGTGCGTCGGAGATGTTTTCCAGACTGGCGCTATCGAGAAACTCACCACTCTGAGAATTTGTTGCTAATTGGCGTAAATATTCCTGACGCGTCGGGAAGGGTTTTATGGAGAGATTTGCTATGCGTAGGCAGGAGACCAAGTCGTCGATAGTTTCCGGCGATTGTGACTGTTCAGCGCCATCTTGCGGTACACTCAAATTGCGCAGATAGGCTGAAAGCGACGGAAACTCACGATAGTCGGGCACTGCGCCACTCTGCGCATTACACAGCTGTGCGATTAGCGTTTCAAATTCCTGATTTATGCGTTGGCTCGTGTCCGCATCCAACTGTGTGACATCCAAATTCATTTCACGCGCATATTCTTCGAATGTGGGGAAAGGTTGCGGTTGCAAAGGTCTGCTGCGTGAAGCCTCAGCTGCTGCGGCCGCTGCACTAACAGTGGTGGCATTTACGCGCGATGTAGCCGGTGTGTCTACCTCGATGATGGTAGATAGCTCGTGTACTACATCATCCTCGGCAAAGTTAGGGCTGTAACGTTGCAAAGTAGGCGGGGGTCGCGCCTTACGCCCGCCACCGCCATGATGGCTTGGGTGTGTTGTGCTCGATGCTTGCGATGGTGGTTCCACATCCTGTGCTGTCAATGGGCGTGAAATGGAAATGCCGCTATCGTGACTCATACCTGTTGGTTTGTGCTTTTCAAGCGGCGCCGCGCTGTCGAGCGCTGATAAACCTTCCGCCGAAGTAGCGGCAGCTTGCTGCTCCAATATATCCGGCGGTGTGTAGTCTATAGAGGTGGTTGGTTGTGTGGTCAGAGCGTGGCGTACGCTTGCGCCACCACTGCTGCCACTGCTGATGCTGGTATTTCTATCGACGGATGCATTTGAGCGTCGACGCGTGCCATCGGGCAATTCGATGTATTCGGTTGAGTTGCGTCCCTCACTTACCGAACTGAGTGTGACCTCCATGAGGCGTTTCTTTTCGGTGCGCACTTTTTGTATGAGCTCGGTTAACTCCGCGATGCGTTGTGTACAGTTCTCGGTGAGTTGCTCATAACGTGCGATTTGCTCTTCAGCGCGACGCTCCTCTGTGTCAACTAAAATATCACGTTTCGGTTGCGAATCCGCACTGGCGGTAGTGGCGGTGCGCTCCGTTGATATACGCGCTGTTTTTTCACCAATTTGCACGATTTGTCGTGGTTGCTGACCCTGCGCTTGCTTAGCTTGACCCTGCGGCTGCTCAGCTTGACCCTGAACCTGCTTATCTTTACCCTGCGCCTGCTTAGCTCTTACTACCGTTGGCACGAGTGTTTGTTGGACGGGCGCGCGCTGCTGTTGGCTTACACTTGGTGCCGCCTCGGCCATCACAGCACGTGTATGCGTATCCGTTGAACTTTTATCTGGCTTGCGCGTTACTTTAGCTTGTTGAGCCACCACTCCAGCGTTATCGCGCATGTATCTCTCTTTGCCTGTTTCAGTGCGCGGCACTCGTGCTCTTGCATCGGCAGCTGATGGCGCTATCTCCTTACGCTGTCTTACTTGCGGTTCCTTCGTCGCTTTTTCACCGCCACTGTGTTGCTCCTTGCGCAGTCGTTGCTGCCAAATCTCCTCAAACATGCGAATGCTAGTCTCAAGCGTAACATCGCTTTGGGTGCGCAATGTGTCTTCCAACTCACTGATAAAACTACGATTTTCCTCGATAAACCGCTGTACACGTTGTATACGTTCTTGCGAATCGGCCAAGTTAACAGTGGCGCTTACACGATTCGAACTGACATTCATAATGGAAGATGAGGGTGTTTCGATGTCCGAAGAGCTCACGCCCAAACCGAGTACGGAATTACGTGACATACCCAACAGACGTTGCACATAGTGTGCTATGAGCGGATTCAAACGCGCTGGACGTTGAGTTGATTTTGCTGGTTGTGGCGCCGTCTGGGCTTCAGCGCCAACAGCCGTTACTGGTATATTAGTAGCGCCGTGAATGTCTGCCTCCTCACTCAATTCTAATTGATCGACCAGCGCATCCACGTCGTTGGCAATGCGAGATGGTAGACTGCGATATGATGTCGAATTGGAGTCATAAGAATTTTGTCGATTTATAGCACCTTGCTTGTCATTAGTAGAAACTTTTTGTTGTTGTTGTGGTTTCTCACGCACATTGCTAGCGGAACGTTTAACGCCCAAACGGCGTGTCGGTGTATCAATTAAAGTGGAGACTTTTCGTGGACTCTTTGTGGGCTTTTTCACTTTCTGTTTGCCACGTCGGCTGCCTTCCTTCTTCAACTTTATTATGATTTCTAACGGTTTATTGCCTGTGGTCTGCACTCTGCACTCCTTGCCGTCTGATTCTGTAATAAATTAAGTGTAAATTATAGATTGATTACAAACGAAATAAATCACACATACTTTTCACTATATTTTCCGTGGGTTTACCAAGAACTTTATCTGTGGTAACTTGGCCACCTTGTGGTTTCTGCATTTTACATAATTCACGCAGCTTTTGTTCCAAAACAGCTTCTTTTTGTTCGACATCATTTAAATGCTTGGCCAACGGCGATTGTCTGCCATTTTCCTGCGGCACATCCTTATTCAGCATACGTTCACGCTCGCGACGCACATCACTCACATCGTTTATCACCTGCTGCATGCTATCACCACTGCCATTTTTTTCCAGCTCTTCACACAAGGCTTTGCGCAACTCATCTATGCGCAGCAACAATTTTTTTAAGCGTTCAGCTTTTTGTTTATTCTGATTTGGCTGACCATCAGCGCATTTCAGCAAATCATTACGTATTTTCTTCTTCTGATCATCAACATAACCGAGCAGTATAGAGCAACGGCTGTCAGAGGAACTATTGATTTGATCATGTGGTGAAGCTAAATTCAAATTATCGCCAACGGCTTTAGTGCTGGTGACGCCTTCTAGTGCACTTCCAATGCGAATGTGCTGCTTATTAATTTCTGGGCAGGTGATGATTGCAGGGTGCAAAAATAGGTCTTCTACGGCTGCATTACGTTTCTGTTCTAAGCGTGCTTCACGACTTATATATAATTGATGATTTTGAATTCTAACCTGAAAATATGTGACGATATCATTTAATTATGATCGTTCTGAGTGTTACAAACTACGTAGCAAACTGAATACACGCTCTTTAGGGTAAAAAAAACTCACATCAGTCGGATTCAGCAGTTGCGGATATTCCTGCGTTAGCGCATCAAGCCTTTCTGTAAGCTCAGCACAATCACGACGTGCTTGTTCACGTTCAAGCGCTTTACGACCACGTTCAACCGAGCGCGCACTGCAAACAAAAAATTGTTTAATTAGCAATTTTATTTATTTATTTTTCTTGTTTTAGAATTTTTTGAGCATATTTTTAAAGTTTACCAACCTCATTCTTTTGCGCTCCTCATCTCTTTGTAATGCTAATTCTCTTTCCATTTCCGCTTGTGCTACTGCACACGGACCATTACGTTCGCGAAAAGTAGGTTCATGCACCAGACCCTCGTTAGGTTGTGCATAATCCCGCGTATATTTGTTGTTGTAATCATAGGACTGGACACGATTGCTGCTACTTTCGCGCGCATCTTTTTCCTTATCACTTTTACAGCTATTCATTGTAACTGTGTTGCCTGAAAGTGTAATTTGTATGCGACCCGATGTACTACTTTTATGTGGCGATTTAACTGTCGTACTGGCCGTTGTGGCTGCCAGCGATGGCGGTGGTGGCTTGGGTGGTGAACGTGAACGTGTAGGTGAAACGCTGGTGGCACTTTTTGCATTTAAAATTTGCGAAACTTGTGTGAAACGTGGTTTTGCTGTGGTAGTAGTTGTTCTACTTTTTGGTTGGGCACGTATTGACTTTTCGGGACTACTATTTCGCACAATATGGTGAAATTGCCGGTTGCTCTGTGCGTATTTATCTTTAATTTCACCAGCTGTTATGCTTATTGAATCGTTGCTATCCATATCGATATCCACAATAACAGCCGGATTTTTGCTGAGGACAGTATTTTTATTTTTTACATTAGAACTCTTTTCTGGTTCTTCTTCGTCGGTACACGTTGACGAAAGTAGCGAAGAAGATGAGGAGCTTGTGCATGGGCATTTGATTACTTTCGGACATGGGCAAATTGTTACAGATTTTGTCGTCTCACTTTTATTAGAATCACTTAGTATTTCGGCGTCATCTTCATCACTATGCTGACTGTCATCATCATCTGATTCGCTTTCAGCACTTGTGCAGTGGCAAGTTGATGTGTGATCTTTTGAGCAAATTTTTCGCCTTCGTTTTTTCGGTGTCTTTTTCTTTTTGTCTTTCATTAGCACATTTGGTGTTTGAGTGCCGGCAGTTTGTAGCACCTTCTTTACATTTTGCTTGGGTTTGGCACCTATCCGTTCATTGGTTTTCTTTTTGAATTGTATGCGCTCTTGCTCCTTTGCAGCTTGACGTTCTGCCATTGCTTCGTTCTCAATTTTTGCGGCATTATGTGCTGTGCCGATTTGAAATATAGCTTGCCGATATTCATTATTCTTCTGATCCAATACATGTTGCCGCCAACATTCAAGTTCCTGCGCTTTAATAGCCTCAAGATTTCGCAGCTGTCTATCCTTTTCCGCTGCGACATCATTGCGTATTTTTCGCGCCAACTTTTTTGACTCTTCACGTACCTGCAGAATTGCGGAAATTATTCATATCCTTATATATTTATATCATATTCACTCAGGTAACTTACCTCAAGTAAACGTTGTTTTCGAAGCTCACCTTCCAGTTGCTTTTTTACACGCACAGGATCGTCCAAAATGCTTGGTTTATTACATGCTCGAAATTTTCCATTCACAGTAATATTTACGGACATTTTCACGTGCTCTCCCAATATGACACAATTTTCAATTACATTTGCCCCAGCAAAATTGTAATAGCTAGTTTTTCGCTATATTCAAATCAAATAAAATTAATAACGACAACAAACCAAATGCGCAGACGCGAAAAAACTAATTAAGTTGTGGAGTGACCAGCAGCCTATTTTGTAAGTATTTTATTGTAACTTCAGACATTTTTGTTGTTATCTTATGCGATGTGTCAAGTTGGTCACTCAACGCATGAATAGTGCTGCCTATGACTATGGCGAGCACAGGGCTGCATCTAAGATGTGTTTATTGTTTTTAAAATTGTTTAGAAGTAATTATTACATATGAAAGAATGAAGTACAAGTTGATGTATTTAGTTATTAAATTTACAGATTTGTATTAAAATTGTGAGTATTCATTAATAACTAAAAAACTGATTATTTTTTTAATTTACCAGATATTTATATGTTTCTAAAAAATAGTACTGCCAAGTTTTGAGATTTGGCAGCACTTGTACATTAATGACACTTTATAGAAATAACGGAAAGAAATGCCAATTTCCTTGCTTAGGCGGAAGCAATTGCACGAATTTTTAAGTAATTAATAAAGTTTAATAGTTTTTGATTTAATTAAGAGTTATCAAGTGTTGTGCTGTGCAAATATGTGTGTAAAGTGTAAAAATTAAATTGTACCTAACAAAGTCAACAACAATGAAATTGCATGCACTGATGAAGCGCCTGAGAGAACCCCAATTTAACAAAATGAAAAGAACTTATGCATTTGTTGGTGTAAGTGTACATTTTATATTTATTTGTATATAGTTTAATTCTTAATTTTTTTTTCAATGTCGTTATAATAACATTGTTGTTCAATAGAAACATCACATTGTAGTATCACAGTTGGTGGTGGACATATCAGTATGTGCCCACTAGTCTCTCACGCTCTCCTTCCTTGCTTTCTTTTGCTTTGCAATGCTATTGCATTACCAAGGTCGCCACAAACTCTCTGCCGCTGTGTGCTGCTGCTGTGCAACAGGTGACGCGATGGGACTTTCACAGTCACTATGATAGCCGGAAGAAGCAGGACTCAGTGGTGCGCATTCAATGCGTAGTGGTTGCATATTTGTAACTGTGCTTGTTTGCTGATGTGAAACTTGTTGCTGCTGTTGAACTGTGTAATTTTGTGGCTGTTGTTGTTGGTGCTGCTGCTCCTGTTGCAGGCGATTAAAACTGCGACCCAAATGTGTCATTACAGATTTGCCCACTTGCACGCTCATGCCGGGTGTTGAGGCCATCACACGTGACACCTCATTAACTGCATTCATATAGCCATTACGAAATGAATCGGTGTGCACTTGTGCGCTTTGTTGTTGTGCTTTACTGCGGCACTGTTGACGTACGAAAACAAGTGTTTGCTCGAGTAACTCTGCTTTATCCATGCGTAGTACGGCTTCGTCGGCTTGCAACTCAGCGACGAGTTTCTTTAATGCCTCCAAACAGTTATTAATACGTGCACGTCTTTGACGTTCCAATAGCGGTTTCTTGACTTTTAAGTAAATTTGTGTTTTGCTTTGTTGTGCCATTTTGTGTGTTTTGCGTGTCTTGCTCGTTGTTCACGTTTCGCCGGTTGGTACGAATGTGTTGTCAGATCCTGCAGGACAACGCGCTTTTATACTCTGCTCGAGCAACCCTTATTAACAGCAAGGACTCGTCTGGATTCTCACTCTCTTATGTGAGAGTCTCCTTGTCTTATTTGATTAGCACTGCTGCACAGCTAAATTGGGAACAACCCTCATAATGTAGTGTAAAGTGAATTAACAACCTACAAATACATATATGAATATGTGTATTTGTTTGTGTGCGCTCATATTAATAAGCAAGTATTTAGGTGTGCTCAACTTGCCCAGCCAAACTGAATGACGACGACGAGGACACTTGGCTGCAAAGGGACGTACAAAAAATCCGTTGTTCAACAAAACTCCAAAAAAAAACCTGCCTTATGGCTCGTGGCGTGGGAACCAACACGAAAGTGAGTTTCTCACACAGCACTTTCCGTTCGGCATGTGTTCGTTGTTGCTGTTATTATGCATGCTAGCCACATGCTCCTTTTTAAGGATCTGAAATTTTGCAGCTGCTGCTATTTTTCGTTTCGGTATTTTGATCCGTTGCTTCGCCGGCAATGCACACGCGTTGTGCATACAAACAAACACACGCATATGTATGCAAGTTCTACAGGCTTTCGTGCGTTATGTTTGCTTTTCGATTTATTGGATTGCCATGCACTCACACACACACACACACAAATAAATGATGTTGCATTTTTTGCAGTTGTATATATGTATGTTTGTATGCACAACTCCTACGCAATGTGCGCGAGTAAAGAATTTTAATGCATTCACAGCATTTTTTTTTGTTGCTGACTTTCTGTGTGTGTTGCTTCAGGATAATGGCATAATTGTTTACTGCTGCTGTTGTTGTTTGTTAAGCACTTCGACAGCTGAATTTGAGTGTGGGAAAGTTTGAGAAATTTTTGTACAAATCCTTGAATGGTGCATTCATACGAAAATTAATTGTTTTATATTGTTTTTGTTGTTGGCTTATGTTGCCGTTTGCCCGGTTGCTGGCCAAAGTGGCGCGCGCCAATGCGTGCAATACACGAGTCTTTACCGACTGTCGCTTGTTTCGCTTGCGGTGTGTATGAATGTATGTATGTCGCAGCGGACACTTTTCAGTAATCAATTAATATGCAGATTGTACTGAAGTTTCATGTGCGAATGTATGGAGTAAGACAATATGAGGATTATGTTATGTTGAAATTAATGAGTCAAAAAATTAGTCATTACAGTTGTACTATTTACTGAGGTACCTTTTAATCGTTTCGATTTCCAATAAGATTACTGGTTAATTTGGAAATGGCAAAACTGCAGCCCTTTTGTCTAATGTTGCTGGGGCTTGCTGCCATCGCATTGAACTTGTTTGGAGATACCTAGGTTAATTCGTGTCTACTTCAGCTCTCTGGTTTCTCGCTAGACCAGCTTCTATCAACTGGAATTTGCGAAATAACTGGCAAAAATAATAATTTTGTCTCTGGCAATCTTAAGCGTGTAAAGTTTCGCAACTATAATTTTAGTTTGTACGGTAACTATATGCCATAGTTATCCGATATCGGAGGTTCCAAGAAATTAGCAGGTTCTTGAGGAGGGAGGGACGTGTGTAAAATTTGAGATTAATATCTTAGAAACTGAGGGACTAATTCGACTCAGCTAACCATGCTTACGAGGTTATAGCCGAGTTAACAGCAGCGCACCAATAATTTTTTCTTTTAACAATTTGGCGCCAATTCGAGATCCAAGTGCAGCCAGGTTCTTCTCCACCTGATCTCTCTAACGGAGTAGAGGTCTTCCTCTTCCTCAGCTTCCTCCCCGCGGGTACTGGGACGAATACTTTCAGAGCTGAAGTGTTTTCGTCCGTTCAGATGACATGACCTAACCAGCGTAGCCGCTGTCTCTTAATTCGCTGAATTATGTCAATGACGTAGTATATGTCGTATAGCTCGCCGTTCCATCAAATGCGATATGCGCCGTTGCCTATGCGCAAAGGACCATAAATCTTCCGCAGAATCTTTCTTTCGAAAACTCGTAAGATCATATGTTGTCATCGTCCATGGCTCTGCACCATATGGCAGGAAGGGAATAATGAGTGACTTATAGAGTTTGGCATTGTTCGTCGAAGGAGGACTTTATGTTGTTGTTGTTGATGGACTTTACTTCTCAATTACCTACTCAGTTCGAAGTAGCATCCGTTGGCAAGATTTATTCTGCGTTGGATTTCGGGACTGATATTGTTGGCGGTGTTAATATTGGTTCCAAGATAGACGAAATTATCTACCACTTCGAAGTTGGTATATCGGAATAAGGACTTGCTTTCCGAATATGAAAGAGTAAAGTAATAGACTTATCAGAAGGCATTCTTTCTCTTCTTTACATATAAAAAACTGCAAAAGTCTTGCGTAAAATGGTAGATCGGAAATATACGAAGTTCCTGCTGGAACATGAATGGAATACTCACTGGTCATAGTCTGATTGTAACACACGCTTGCAGAATGGGACTAACAGTTTGAGAAAACTGCACAAAATGTCAAGAACAAGGCACCAAGGAAACAATAGAGCATACCTTGTGCACTTGTACCGCATAGGCAAGGCTACGCTTTAAGCATTTGGGCTCCTCACGGTATGAGACACTGGAAGAGGTATCGATAGTGAGGTCACTTTGCAACAGAACTGCATCTGGCATCGAAAAAAACCAAAACTGTTCTGTGCGTGGCTCATTAGCCTACCAGACTAACCCAACCTGACCTAACCTTCTTCACATTTAATATTTGAACCTGGTATATATTAACTGCTGCCAAACACAAAGATCGGTCTCGGTAGTGTGAAAAAAGGGAATTATGCTCTCAAAAACATTATTTTTTAGATGATCGTTGATTACGTTCACCTCACAAAAATAATGTCAAAGCAGCTTTAAACCTCTGTGGTCGGGAAAAGAAATCCTCCATTTACCAGTTTGAAGGTTGATCACCCTCTGCGGAGGATACCGCCTTATTGCTAGTGATTCTCCCTTTAGGATCATTAGCTGAAAGCGGCTATAGACTTCCGAGGTCAGTAAATGAAAGCTCTCTCTGAAAGATTTCCGTAGTTTTACATCAGCGACCTTACCGCTGGGTTTCCCTTGAGATTATGTGTGCTTTGTGTGCAACTTTTTGAATACATTTTGTTTTTTGAAACCCTCTACTTTGGTGACCAGTTCATAACATCACTTTGGTGTTTCATCTAAAGCGTCCACGCAAAATGTTAACCGCATATCCCTTTCGGCTTAGTGGTTTTTGTTGTTGTTGTACCGGCGGAAAATATTCTTCAAATAACTTTAAAGCATTCAGTCGAGTTGTCATTCGTTGGCCGGATAAAAGTGCGAGTTTATTCGGGTTACTTAGACCCGACTGTCATGGTTAAAAAAACCTCCTCTCAATGCAATGTTGTCTTATCCTTGCATGACTGCCTGTACGTCGCACTGTTTCGACGTACATATGCTATGAAATTTTGTTAGGTGCACCCCCTCTTGACCTGATTGTCATACAGCGTGCTGTTGCATTCAGGTTAAGAAGGGACTTACTGCGGAATGATTGGATTTCCGATGATGTGAAGAGGGAGGGATATCTAGGGAGCAGAAGTCAAGGCCGTGCGCGTGAGTTGTTTAGGCGGTGAATGCGTTTAACTGAGAATTAGGATTAGCTTCTTGTGTGAATTGTGTGTGCGTATAATGTGGGTATGGGGACCTGGTCCCAAGTTCACGGCAGTAGTTTCGGCTACTAGGTCTGACCGGATACTTAATTCTAGTACCACGGG
Source organism: Bactrocera neohumeralis (assembly GCF_024586455.1). NCBI lineage: Eukaryota > Metazoa > Arthropoda > Insecta > Diptera > Tephritidae > Bactrocera > Bactrocera neohumeralis. Next base: position 18,438,917 of record NC_065919.1, read on the forward strand.
AAACAGGAGCCCTTGGGTTCGCTCGGGAAGTATCGTGGTGGTTGTGATTAAAACCCGAGTGCGGGAAGAACTGACTCTACCAATTGGTACTAATAATGCCAGGCATTGATTTAATCCGTTGTGTTTTTGAGCACCGTAGGATAAGGCAGTCGTCAGCGGGTACTTACATAAAATACACCGGATGTTAGCATGGTAAATAATGAAAGTCTCACCGGTCTTGCTTTCAAAAAAGGACGCATAAATTTGGAAAATCATGGAATGTTGTTATCAACTATTGAAGACCGTATAGAACTACTCTTGCCTTTTAGCATATGCATTCAGCCCGAATTACAGCCCTTCCATTTGTGACGAAAAAGTAAAAGTTTTTTTTTGTTTACATTTTAGAGTCATATATTGATGTCTATGTAATCTTTTCCGCCTAAATACTAATACTATTACTACAGTACAATTGTTTGTATGTATGTAACTAAAGCTTTTCCTATCACAGTTCACAAAACTACACAAGTTTCTTACAAAGTTAATTCGCTAATAACAGTTTACATTAAAAAATTATGTCATTAAAATTAAAAAACAATTTGCACTTAAACTAAATGAGACCGTCGTTTGCTTAATTAAGTCCATGCTCGAGCTCAGTCACTGGCTATACGTCTGCTGGCCGCCACTGCCTGACTACCAAGGACGCCAGACACTTGTTGCGGATACTTGCAATAGACCGTTGCTGCTGGCTGCCGTCTGGCTGGAGGCAGTCGACTCATTGTCACTAGCATAACCGCTGGAAACCGGACTGTACATGCTGGAGGCGGCGCTGGAGGTGGGTGTAGCTGGACCGCAATTGACGCTCAACGGCTGATTGACAGCGGTGCGCACCTCCTGATGCTGTGACTCCAATTGATTCAAACGCAAACCGAGTTGTGTCATCAGCTGTGTGCCCAACTGGACATCCACATTCGGCAGTGTGGCGAGACAACGCGAGATTTCATGTGCCGCCTTAATGTAGCCGGAACGGAAACTCTGACGTGCGCCTTCATCGCTGCGCTTGGCTGTGGTTTGTTGCTGACGCATTTTGCGCAAATGTTCAACAGTCAATTCGAGAATGTCGGCCTTCTCCAATTTCACCTCCGGATCACCACTTTGTTGTTGCACACATTCGGCCATCAGATCTTTGAGCTCGTCAAGGCATTGATTGATGCGCGCACGACGTTTACGCTCCAATAGCGGCTTCATCACTTTGCGATAACGATAAGTCTTTGATAATTCATATGCGCTGGTTGCCATCTTGTTGTTGTTTATTTTTATTAATAGGTTGTACTTTTACACGTAAAACTCGAAACTAATTTTTACTTTTCTCTTCTTCCGATGTTGTTTTCACTACAAGTTCTGCAACGAGAATGCTGAGTACGCCAGGAATGTGCCGTGCTTTTATAGCTGCACGTGGCTAAACATGTTAACCACCGCTCCCTGCGCACAGCGCTTGTAGTGCTCGTGCTCAACGCGCGCTCATTGCAAAGCCTGCCAAGCGACCGTTGAGAGAGTGTAGTGCGTAAAACGGGAGTGAGAGTATCACACCAACAGCGTTTGGTGAAGGCGAACACCTGCGTGTGCCTGGCAAACAGGATTGCCCACTCACTCACCGACTGACTTGAGTGGAGGTTGACTGGTGGTTGAATTGAGCGCACAGCCGATTCGAACCGAGTTGTCTCGGTGAAAGGCGACACCGCTGCGTTGCTAGTGGTTGTTCTTGGCTTTATTGTTGCTTTCACTGCTCGTGTTATACGCTCGTTGCGCGCTCTGTTGTAATCGTCGCACGCTGCGCCGATCCTGTTCCAGCTCTCTGCACTCTACTCTTAAGGGCTGTTCGCATTTATGAACTTGCTCATTTTGCTGTGAGGGTGCAGCTGATTTCTTATAAGCTACTTGATCATTATACGCATATCTGTTGGTTGTTGTTGCTTGGTGCTGGTGGTTGTTTTTGTATGCAAGGTAAAATAAATTAACCTCCTGCTCAACGAAAGCTGCTGCGGCGGCGGCTGTTGTTGTAGTCCTTTTTCGAAACCGTGGGAAACACTTTACCACTCAGTTTCCCACACGATTTTTTTTTCTTTCCTTCTTTATTTACACCCCGTAATTTTGTTGTTGTGCTCGACGCAACGGCTCGTTATTGTCGTCGGTGTTATTATCACCGCGCTGTGAACAGTACTCATCCCCTTTGCTTGGGGTGACTGTATGTTTGGTGATAACGATTGGGTACAGTGGTTCAGGTTTGACTTTCAGTAGTTTCAAATTGTGGGCGAGCAAGTGTGCGTATGTAAAAGGGTTTGCTGGTAACGCCAAGAGTGAACTCTGAATTTTTGATTTTGATCTGTCTCTGTTTACAACAGCGCGCGAGTCGTTCTTCGTTTTCGCGGTTTGCGCCAATTGGAGATTCCAGGTGTGGCCACGTCCTCTTCCGATTAGTCTTTCCAACGGAGTGGAGGTCTTCCTCTTCCTCTGCTTCCTCGGCGGATACTGCTTCGCATACTCTCAGAGCTGTAGTGTTTTCATCCATTCGGACGATATGGACCTAGCCGCTGTCTCTTAATTCACTGAACTGTGTCAATGTCGACGTCCATGCCTCTGCACCAAATAGTAGGACGGAGATGATGAGCGACTTGTAGAATTTGGTCTTTGTACGTCGGGAGAGGACTTTACTTCCCAATTTTCTACTCAGTCCGAAGTAGCCCCTGTTGGCAAGAAATATTCTGCGTTGGATTTCGAGGCTGACATTATTGTTGTGTTAATGCTGGTTCCAAGATAGACGAAATTATCTACGACTTCTAATCTGTAAACAGTGACCCATTTGCTTCACAGATTTTGGTTTTTTTTTTGTTGTCGGAGGGGGAATCTTCTAAAGATACTGCCAGGGTGAGGCTGGTAGCATGCACGATTCATATTGTTCGCTAGAGTACACTTCTTTCGGGACCACGCCCAGGCAGTGTTAAATCTCTATGCTGGACTTGCGAAACAGTATGCCTACGTACTAAACCCTTAACTCCGGCTGCTGTAGCTTGTATTCGGACCTGCGGGACCGCCGTTAAGCACTACTTCGCAGGACCAAGCTGGGCGATAACTGCCTCTTCAACAGATTGTGCGGTCTCCCTCCCTGGATTGGGCAGAGCATATTTAAATTCCAATCCGTGATCAGTCAACATTCAACAAAAATATGTTTGTTATTTCCCTCAGATTTCTACATGTCTTATGGGTTTAAAATATTTCCATACCCATCAAACAACAATGGACTAAGGCTCTTTGATAATTTTGTGAGCCTAAATATATATTATGGTCAAATTCAATGTCTCAGACATATTAGGATAGATTTCGGATTTTAGCTACGTTATGAGATCGCTGACAATGTAGTATGACGTTGTTGATTTCTCGAGCACTTTGCAATTTAGAGGAGGTATTTCTGGAGTCGACTGACGACTATCCTGGTAGTTTTTCAACTCGTCCGTGGCAAAATTATCGAGGTCTAACCAATGAAAAATGCATAGAAATCTTTTATTGAATTCTTTAACTTTCTATCTTCGGTTTGAGAGATACACAGGCAGGCAGAAGATCCCGGCTGAGGAAGATCGTTTAATGGACAGTGTGAATAAAATATCTTGGCAGAATAAAGAAAATTACATGATTTCTTGGCAGGTACAGTTATAGTTCTAGATATCTATCAGATCCACTTTGGGACAAGCTCCTTTCAGGTCATCAGAAATAAGCTGTGGAGCTCCGAACGACAACTGCCGTTAGCATAATTCGGATTTCCCGCGGATCCGCGTGTAAATCAAGGACGCTCCGCTTCTCGGAGAGACTATGCTCAGTTTGTGGATTTCCATGAGCAGTACGGATACATTTTAAATAATTCAGCACGGAAAGTTTCGACTGTCGCTCCGTATGACAGATGCATTTTAGGAGAGGCTGCTTTCAGGTCATCAGAAATATGCTCTGTAGTTTCGAACGAAAAGTGCAGTTAGCAAAATTTTGATTTCTCTACTTGATAGTCACATACGCAGCCCATTCAAGTCTGGCGTCTACCTTGAATAGCCTTCATTTAAATATATTATTTATATACATGGTATATTTAATCAGTTGTGTGTCCATTTTATCCCACTGTACACGTTAATGTGTTGTTTGCCAATCTAGGATATTATTTATCCATTGCGCGGCTGACTCGTTCAACGATGATACTCAGTAGCTGTTATGTGCCAGTGAGCTAAATTCCCGAAAAACTACCACCTGCCTTTCGTCAAATTTCGACGACTGACGAGCACCGTAAACACACACGCACACACGAGCACACTTGAAATGACTGCTGGCTAAGCGTTGGCTGCTGCTACGCTTGCTTTTGCAATTGTGGCTGCTACCACTCTTCAGCACGCCAATGGACAGACGGGCGAATGGCAGACCAACGTACGCTTGGACGGACGGACATACAGCGGATGGATGGACGTGCGTGTGTGTGTATAAATGTGTGGACAGACCGAGCTGGCTGGTTTACGGATGTGGCCACTAGAGCGACTTATTGACTGCTTTGCTACACTAACTGCCAACGTGGCTGTTGTTGTAATCACACAAACACCCAGTGTTGTTGTTTATGCTTTTATAGGACGAATGCCGTTTCGACTCACTGACTGTCGCAACTGACACGCTTCTGCTGTGCGTGGATGCGACTCTGGTTGCGGCTGTGACTCCGTCTGCGGCTGCGGCTGATTTGTTGCTGCGTCAACACACCATCGAGTGTGAGAAAATTTTCTCGCTTGCAGCTGTCGTTGTTTAATATTTGATTCGTTTTTTCATTCACTCAGTTGTCTTTTGTTTTTGTTCTACTCTTTAATTCGATTTGTTGTTGCTGATTGTTGTTTTCATTTGAAGTAGTTTTGTTTTCTTTGCTCCATGATGTGCCTGCAAATTAGTGCGCACACGCAGACACACCACACCACACATATGTATATGTATATGCACATAAGTATATACAGATAGACATTCGATTGCCGGATGATCGTCGGCGCGGCTGCGCGGAGTGTGGACAGCGCGTATCAGATCATAATTGCCACGTCGCGTTGGCGTTTGCTTTGGTTGGCATTGCTGGGTGTCTGCTTGGAATGAGTCGTTCACACGAGCGAGTGTGCGCACATACATGCCGACATGCAGACAGTGGTGTGGAGGATCGCCCGACGTAGTGGTAAAAGTTGTAATAACAACAACAACGCGCACAGCAATGAAGTGTGCATGGGATGTGGCAATAAAAGGATTAGGGTCAGCTCGTAATACAATTCCACACATATGCATATATTTGTGAGTGTATGTGTATGCGCCTAGGTCCTACATACACCAAACGAACACTCGCTATGTTGGTGTAATAAAAACCTTGACTTTTGTAATGTTGACTGCGTTATTATTGTGGAGCTGCAGCCTTGCAGGAGTGCATTAGTATGTAGATATACATAAATATGTATTGTTTTTATTTATTAAAAGTGAATCATGAATGTGGTACGCTGGAGTACGCTGGGGATCGCTGTCTTGGGGTCCATGCCACATGTTGTTGTAGAGATGCTTATGCCGCTGCTGTGCCACTTTCTCAGCAACATTGAAATGTTTCACTCGGTTAATTGCAGTAAAATTGGTATGTAATGAGGGTTGTGGAGCTCGGAGCTCGGAGCTCTCTACCAATGGTATTCGAAGTTTTGTCTCAGTTGTAATCTTGTGCGCTGCATGTGGTTGATTTCTTGTTGAGGGTGCATCACTTGTGGAAGGGTTAATTTTGTATTACACGCATTTATTATACGATTGTTCGTAAAAACGTCTAATCCTTTGCGTGGGAAAAATATTTTTCTGAAATGCAATCACTTTTGTATTGTCTTGAGTGTAATTATTTTGTAGAATTATGTTCCTTGTACGCATAATCTTGCGACACAACCTTTGGTTCGTTCACCTTTAATGAGTTTAAAGTGGTGTTTGATTGATAAGGGTAAAACATTGAATAAAATCTTGTGGGAAAATATTTTTCTACGAAATTTATACCGTAAAATTGAAAAAGATTATATTCCTTTTAGTGGGTTAAGATTTATTTAACAGGTGTTTCACTATAGAGTGCTCAAAACTTACGAAATCATTTACGCAAAGAACAGAATTTTGATGTTTATGTACACTAGATGGGTTTTGGGTTGAATCTCTGTCGTGATAATATTAAAATTATTCAATCGGAGTATTCTGATAATCCCTTTGTTCTAATCCTCAACCACTTATTGCAATTTATAGACTTTCTTCTTCTTTATTGGCGTAGACACCGCTACGCGGTTATAGCCAAGTTTACAGCAGCGCGCCAGTCGTTCTTCCTGTTTGCTGTTTGGCGCCAATTGGAGTTTCCAAGTGTAGCCAATCTCCATCTGGCCTTTCCAACGGAGTGGATGTCTTCCTCTTCCTCTGCTCCCCCTGCGGGTAATGCGTCGAATACTCAGAGGTGGAGTATTTTCCTCCATTCGGACTACATGACTTAGCCAATATAGCCGCTATTTCTTAATTCGCTGAACTTTGTCAATGTCGTCTATAACTCGTACAGCTCATCGTTCCATTGAATGCGATAAAATAAATAAATAGAGAATGGAGTTATGTGTAGAAGTTCACGCAAGTGATGAAAGTTCTCTGAGCGAAAGTTCTCAAGCAGCACACGACTTCCGGTCCTAGACCAAGTATCCTCTGGGTAGCCGAAGAACATCCGTTTGAAGGCGAGCTAAAGTGAGAAAGTGAACCATCCCTCCCCAGGGTTGTGCGCTGGGTTTGGAACCCTCCACGTAAAAAACGTCCCCAATAAAAAGGAAACAACAGCCTCGGATGAGAGACCCTCTTTGAATTTATAGACCTAGTAAAATTTAATTTCAGCTATACGAGCTTTTACGGTCGGACGATAAAGTAAGCTGTGGTAGTACAAAAATTTCATAAGCCCTGTTTAAGAATGCAACTTAGGTAACCTTAGCTCTATATAAATCTATATGTTCTTGTTATATAGAATCCACTGTCATAAAAGGTCTAATGAGGGGTTTCGTGTGATGTGATTTCGTACATCTATTGACGGTTGTAGGCAAGTTCTAAGCGTATGTGGTGCTCGGTTTAAGTTAGGTTATACATATATAGACTTACTGCCAATACTAGAATTTTGTCTAATGAGAGGTGAAGTATTCATCATACAGAATGCTTGAACTGCGAAGCTCCCAGATATCTAAGACGAGTTCTAGATAATGCTGAAAAGAAGCATAGGATGTGTTTAGTGTCTGTCTCATGCCTAGTTTCTGCATGTAATTACTTATGCATAACCGTCGCGCATGAGATGCCAGTAGATTGGGATCTGTCATTAGCCCGCAATCGTCCTGCAGTCCTCTGGATAGAAGGCATGTATGTTCTCATTTGGACTCTTGCATATGATCTTGGCGATGCTGCATATCCTTAAGGCGGTCTATCTCGCTCAGATCCGTCTATCAGCCCTTTCGGAAATTTTATTTTACATTGTTTTTAGTGACTGCCGTATTTTGCGCACTGGTTCGATACACAGACGAATAGTATTTTTGGCGATCTCATCAGCTACTTCCAATTTCGGAATTCCTTTGAGGTCTGACCTGCCGCTTTCCGGCAGTCGCTACATCAAATGCCTCCCTGCTTCTGAGGACATTCGCTGAAGTAATGCGATATGAGATTATTGCCTTAATTGTCGCCTGTTTTCTGCACTATTAACTATTTCGGCTGCTTTCGTGACCGTAAAGAGTTCCGCCTGGAGGATACTGCAATATTCGGGTCGCCTGAGATCCATCTACGAGCAATAAATTCCGGCTCCCACTTCATGAGCCATTTTTGATCCGTCCGTATAGGTTTGGAAGTTCCGCTGGCGGATCGCATGCTTCTACGTCATCCACCCTCGGTTTTTAGGTCTTGAAATTTTGCCTCCCAAATAAAAAGGTATGTGGCCTATTTGATCCACTAACTTTTTGTTTATCGAGCTATAGCCGAAGGTTCTTGTGAAAAATTCCTCTCGGTGTTCGGTTTAGTGGAGTAAAGTTTTGTTGGAGTTGTTTTGTCTAGACTAAAATAATGAAAAGACGAAACATGCGATTACTAAGTTTACAAAAAATTTTGTATTTTGGTACCGGCAACTTCTCAGGTGCCAATAGTAAATTTCGTGTGTTCTCACGAAATCCATCAGTCATTTGGAGTGGATTTAATTCTTCGAAATATATCTTTCAAGAGAACAGAGCCAAGTATTCACAGGTATAATTTGATTCATCATACAAATATCTATAATATTACGGGAAACGAAGCTTAGTAGATTATAACTAATTAAGTGATAGTTAAGCGCTAGATAAAATGATGGGAAAAATAAATAGGAAAGGTCTTTGTTACAGATGAATAAATATTTAATTGATTGAGATGCATCATTTTTTATTTAAACAATTTAAGAAAATCCACCTTCTTCGGCGACCAAAAAGGCTTAATGCGACGTTCTTCGCCGACAGAATTTCACTCTTAGAAAATCGCCGATAGCACTACAGTAGCACGCTATTTATTGCCTTTATGCCTCCCCTATAAATCAAGTCTTTATGAAATTTGTTATGCGAGTAAAGTTATGTTAATTAGGAGGGTCGTAATTAGGCGTCACATATACATTATCAATCAGCTTTTTGAGCTGCCGCCAAACAGTTACACGCAACGGCGAACTAATTGCATTATCCACCCTAAATTGGTTCTAATGCGCCGCCATAAACTTCAATCAGTCAGTCGCCATATATATCACTTAGGCGTCTAAATGCCGCTCAAATATGTTTGGTAAAGCCATACTATTATACCTGTGCTGTTGATTAATTAAAGGATTACCGCTAGTTTTGTATTGATCTAGCAGGTGTGTAGGGATTCATGGCATAATTTATGCTGAAACGTTTTCATTCATGTCAAATAATTTGGTGTTTTTCGTGAGTTCAACGAGACTGCTACCTTATCAGACTGTAGGTGACTATGGAGGCGGCACCAAAGCATGTTCCAAGCATATAAAGAAATGTATTTTAAAGCGTTGTCCTGGTAAATTCTAATTCATGAAAAGAAAGCGTCTATTTGCATTGGCGGTTTGGCTGTCTTGAGAGTAAACCATTAAATCAATCGAAAGGTCAATGAGCCGCTGTCGCCAGATCTTGATTTTTGTAATAATTTCGGTTATTGTTTCAAGATCTGCGGCAATTGTCTATGGAGTATTGATTTGGCATCCGTCAATACATGGCGGCATATTTCAAATATATATTTTAACATAAATAATTATAACTAACCTACTTAAAAGGAGATACCTTAATATTTGTTAACTGTTAAAATTTGATCAACGATCATGAACGCTTATGTTCTACAAGTTTTTAAGAATAAAATAAAGTGTTTTTGATTGGTAAAAATTATTCAAAGATGGCCGAGAACGCGTTGACGACGAACCACGTACAGGACGGCCATCAGCATCAACTGATAATCCACACGTCAATAAGATAAAGGAATTGGTGCATGAGAATCGACGTTTAACAGACAGAAATCTTACTGGCATTGTTGGAATATTGGAAGGGTCAGTGAGAACCAATTTGAAAGAGCATTTGGTTCCAAGAAAAGTTAAAGCACAATTGTTTCCAAAACCACCAAATTTTTTTCGAAAAACAGCGTCGCGTTAACGTCTTTACGACTACCAGGACGTCATGAAACGTATTATTACTGGCGATGAGCGTCTTGGATCTATGCTTACGACAATCGGCCGAATATCGTGGCAAAGGAGAGTCGAAGCCGCCACGTCAAAACAGATCAAACATCAAGGTTATGTTAACAGTTTTCTTCGATTATCGAGGTGTGCTGCACTCCGATTTCCTTCCGACTAGCCAAACTGTCAACAAGGAATATTATTTGAGTGTTATCCGTCGTTTGAGCGAAGGTATTCGTAAAAAGAGGCAGGAATTATGGACCGACAACTCTTGGTTTTTGCACCACGATGACGTACCGTCGCTCACTGCACTGATTCTTCGACAGTTTTTCAACCAATATCGCGCCGCAACCACCGTATTCGCCTGATTTAGCTCCGTGTGGTTTCTGGCTATTCAGCAAATTCAAAGGACCGCTTCGGGGAAACCGTTTTGAGTCAATTGAAGATACTAAGCGTGAATCGCCACGCGCATTTAAGGAAATTGACTTTAACAACTGTTTCGAGGATTGGAAAAAATGTTGGTGTGTATTCGAGCCAAGAGGGATTACTTTGAATTACTTTGAGGGGGTCGACATAGGTTTTGAAGATTTTTTTGATAAAATCGAATATGTCTATCGAAATGTTCTACAGATCATTCTGAACAACTTTGCCTGAAAGTCTATGGGTCTAAAACCGGTTTCGAGATAGCGTTTTTTTAAATCTGGTTAATTGCTTTATGGGATATATGTATGTAGTTGTCCGTATAACATCAAAAAGCACCTTTGCATTAAATTTCATTTGGATATCTCAAAAACTGGCGAACAAGTTCTCATGACCTCTAAAAACCTTCACTTTAGAAATCACTGGTTTGAAACCGGTTTGAGACGCATAGTCTCTTGGGTAAAGTTTTCCAGAATCACCCATAGAACATTTCACACATACGCAATTCTTAAGCTTTGTTGCCTCCCTTCAAATCAGTCCGCTCTAATGTACATACCTGTACATATTGAATATTTGATCAGCATGACGATTGACCGATATCGGTTTGTCATTCGTCTGAGGGAGAAGCGAACTAGTTCCTCAGTTTTTAAGATATCGATCCAAAATTTTGCTCACGTATTTTATCTCGAAGAAGCTGCTTATTTCTTGGAATTGTTGATATCGGATTACGATAAAATATAGCTGTCATACCAACTGGCCGATCAAATCAAGTTCTTGTATGGAAAACTTTTATCTAAATTATATATATAAATGATCAGTACATTGGGCAGAGTCGATTTAGCCATGTCCGTCTGTCTGTCCGTCCGTCTGTCTGTATATATACGAACTAGTCCCTCAGTTTTTAAGATATCGTTTTGAAATTTTGTAAACGTCATTTTCTCTTCAAGAATCTGCTCATTTGTCAGATCTGCGATATCGGATCACTATAACATATAGCTGCCATACTAACTGAACGATCGGAATCAAGTTATTGTATGGAAAATATATCACTCTTCCGAAATTTGGCAGACTATTTTCGACAACAATGTACAACTCCGAAAAAACTGTTCTCGGTTAACTATGAATATAGCTGCCATACAAACTGAATGATCGGAATCAAGTTTTTGTATGGAAAACTTTTATATTTGACAAGATATATTCACGAAATTTGGTATAGATTAGTTTCTAAGGCAACAATGTAGTGGCAAGTATAGTGGTCTATGGCCGGTATAAGGTAACAATATAATCTCCAAAAAAATTGTTCAAAACGATTTACTATAGCATATAGCTTTCATACAAACTGAACACATAGTTACTAAGAGAAAAGCACCTGTGAAGGGTATTTAGCTTCGGTGCAATCGAAGTTAACGTTTTTTCTACTTTTATTTGACAATATATCTTCCCGAAATCTGGCATTGATTTTCGTCCAAGACAACTCTACAGTTTATCTTCTATTGAATAGAGCTGTTACAACTTTCGTTCCTTTCATGCCGATTTCTTCGGTTAAAATCGTATAATTCCAATGAAAAGAACAACATACGAAATCCATCTCTATAAGTTGATAACAATATAACGGCGTAAGAACTTCAATTGGCTGAAAACGCTTTTGAAAACTGCAACTATTTTCATAGAGGCAAACGTTTGGAAGCCACACGCAGTTAGTTGGCCAATAATCTTAACTATCAAGTAAGAGAAAATCTTATTTAGCGGGAGGTACACATGAGGCTCTAATTGCACACCTTTCCATATACCTTGAATTACCTTAACTAATGCTCAGAGCTTGCTAGGGAAGTAGTATGAGGCACAAAAAACACTTTGTGACGTTCCAAGTGGAATATATAATAACACATAAGATGATTCTTACCAACTTTATGTTAAAGTGGTGTTAAGTTTATTATCGCTACTGCTGAAACTTCTCGCCAGATTTTTACAGAGAGAAAGAGAGAGATAAGGTTTCGTAACGGAGCTTCATCTGGTATGGCAAAGCACCAAAACTGGTCTCATTAGCCTACCAGACTAATTTAACCTTTACAAAGAGCACAATTACTCTTTTAGGCCTCTGGAGCGCCTTAAAGTCAAAGCATACAACTTTGCCTAATAAAAATGTTGCTGGCAGCACTTTGGTGTCAATCTCATAATCCATAACTATGTTGCGATTTCATTGAAGTGAAAAAAGAATTCTTCAGTACTATCTATTTTGCGCTTTATTAGTCGAAATGTCATATATGTAAATATAAAATTCAATTTCGTATTGTTTACATAACTTATACAAATATATGTACATATAAATATATATATGAGTGAATCTGTCTCCGCTTCGCTTGTTGCATGCAACACCGCACATACACGATTGAGCTAATCGCCGTCCATTGAGAAAACCGAAATCCTGCGCGTGCAAAAAGTGCGCCACACGAAGTGCATTCATTCATTAATCACTTCGTGGCGCCAAGTGCACACATACATACATATACATTTCATGCGCGTAGAACAGCACAGCCATCAACCAGTCAGTTATGTTTACTCAGGAGGCGACGAAAAAGAGTTGGAGTCACCAGTTTCCACCACGCAACAACAACATAACTTTGTTGTTGTAAGTTTGCTATGAAAGCAAAAACAAAAAAAAAAAAAAAAAATTCGCACTGCATGCTATGTTTTGCTGTGGCGTTCATTCGTGCATTCATTGATGTTTTATCAGCTGCCTCGTCGTGTGTGGAGAGTGTGTGAGAAACCAGTTTATCCATTCATAGTGCTGAGCTGGGCGTCCATCGGTGGTCACACGAGAGCCGAACGGTGCAAATGACGAGAACCAACCATTCAACGACTTGACTTGATAGTGTACCGTTCATTCATGCTTAGCTTTCGCCGGTACATCGGGCCTAACAGGCTTTACTATGCTGCGGTGTAACACATATACATACAGACACATTGTTTGTGTGTCCAGTTGTTGAGCGCGTTCATTGATTGTTGACTGCCGCACGCTGCTTAGAATCCAGTATGAAGTTGTTGGTCAACATTTCTAGTGTTTTTCTTTCCTGTTATCACGTGATTGACTGGCAACTTTTTGCATGCGTTTTTGTTGCATGCATTTTGCTTGTCGTTGGTTTAGGCGCCGCAAAATCAACATCGTTGCTTCACTGCCAATCGATTTCACGATACGTGTGTAGTTCCGTTGCTTGTGGCAACGCCGCGCTCCAGTAAAATTGACCAGCTTCGGTATGTAGGCAGATGACATGCGATTCCGTATCCTCTGCGTAGGCGTCGGCTCCGTGCAACACTGTGTCGCCGTGTTGCAATAGCCATTCATTGGCGGCATTTTGGGCCATCTCATTAGTGAGTTGCTCCGCCAAACTGCATAACTCGCTATTTACATTGTTATTATTTTCTGATTCACAATTATTGTTGTTGTTGTTATTTACACTATATTTTTGCTTGTACGCCTGCTTCGCCTTACCGATTTTGAAGAGTTGTCGCATACGGCCAGCGAAGTCCTTTAGCTTGCTCACCACTGGCGCGCGTTTCTGCGTTGGGGTATGCATCTCAAGTAGCGGTGAGAATAATTTTTATCAACAAAATGACGTCACTTAATAATTTTACAGAATTTCCGTGCCAAACTTGCGTTGTGCACAGTTTGCTTGCGTTGCGTTGAATGCGCGCTTGTCCAAAACGCGCAGTGCTTTTATAGCCCACACAGCTTCTCATGGCGTTACTGCGGCGCGCGTATGCAAACCCGCCCTGCGAAAGGGCTAAGCAGGGCGCTTGCCAATAAGCGCATTGTAGCAGGACCACTGTGCGAACAAGTGCGACCACATGAGCCGCATGTGGTTTGCGCGCGCCGCAGCATTGCTGTTGTCGCTTGCACGTGCTGGGCGCGCGGCAGCAATATGAGTGCGCGCATCAGCACTGCACAAGCAGCAAAACAAAAAAGAACAATGAAACAAATAAATTAAAACAACAATCTCTTACAACAACAAACAGCGCTCGCAGCACTTGTCGTTGTGGCAAGCGAACAGGCGCGCTCATCCCTTTTTTATTGCACACATACGCATCCTCTTGCAAATGCCACGCATTGAACTTGTTTCGGCAGTTGCAGTTCCCAGCATAAGGGCTGCACGGTCGTTGGAATTTCGAAAAAGTATCCCACGGTTTTTGACATAATATCTGTATGTATGTGCTGCAAGTGGCAGCTGTTTGCAATTTGGCACTGATCGCAGTGTACGATGGCCGCAAAAAAAGGTGGAAGAGGGCGACAAAAAGCAAAGGATATGCGCTACAACACGCTCGTTGCGCGAGGGTGACAGCATTTTTTCTAGTGAACATTGAATTTTATGCAAATATTTATAAATATAAATATGTAAGTACAAGTTTTGTGGTGCGGCTGCACTTGTTGTTATTGATGCTTTTTTGATTTGCTGCTGGCGCTCGTTTAAAGTGTGGGAAAGTGCAAAGCAGTAATATGCCAGCTTTATGATATATGTATGTATAGTACATACAAGAAAGAGGATATTGGGTTGGCACGCATACATACACACACACACTTATTTTTTATGCGCTACTCATAAAGCGCCGAGCAACTGATAGTTGTAGCCAACCATTAAACTGCTCTCATTCAGTCAATAAATGTTAATGAAACGCGCGCTCCTTACATCCATAAATTACTGCAACAGCATTTGAAAGCTATAATTGCACTTTCCTCAAACAAAAATCTCATTTCCAACGTCTCCATGCAAACGGCACAGCACGCGCCAAAATCGCCATATCCTCTTGACACTCTAATGGATCAGGTGCATGCGCGGACGTGCGCCCGCCTGCCAAGCCAGCGCCTAGCTGCGCAAACACTTGCGACACGTGCGCGCCACGTTTTGCCTTATAACACGCGCTTGCTGGACGTTGGGCGGCATGCCGCAGGCCCACAAACACTTGATCTCTACAGAAAACTAGTTTTGGCGGGCGCGTGCTATTGAGTGCGCCTTTTGGCGCAAGTTGTACAGCCGTCACTCTCGGCCTATAAATATGAAAGCAAAATTGCATTTTCATTAAATATTATATGCATATTAGTATATCACAGTATTTTTACAGTTATTTATATACATATGTATTTATGCATGCGCGTGTGCTTTTGTTAAGTGCGTTTATTCATAATTTTCGTGTCACGTGTCGGTCGTGTGCAGACCTTTTTGATCTTATGTATTTGTGGCAAGCACTCATGCTGACTTCGTTTGTGTGTGGCTGGCTGCGGTCGGGCCATAATTTTTGGGTGGTAAAGTGCCAAATTTTATGTTTCTTTTATTGCTTTCGTGTAGCGTGCGTCCTTGCTGTTTGTGTTTGAATATTGATCTGCCATTTAACGATAGAAGCATAATCATCTTCTCAAGTGTTGCGTTTGTTTATTTGAAAATATTATGCGAAAACTTGAAATTGATCCGGCAAATAGTAAATATTTGTTAGATTTTCTTCTGCCTAGTGTAAAGGGCTCCAAAAACTTGAATCGCGGTTTTCTCGGTCTCATTCGACCAAAAGCGACAATGAACTGATGATTTTGAGCACTGTTTAGTGAGAAACAATGGTAATAAAATAAAGAATATTTATATATAGGAGCAATAATATAACGAGAAAGACGATATTTTTATCAGCTTTTTAGTTTTGTCACGTTAGCTTTTTATCAACACTTTTCAGACCAGGTCACGATGTATTTCTTCTATATGTTTGCAATATATGAAGCATATTATCCTTAATTCTCAATCAACAGAGCAGGGCACAAGGAACTAAAGATCACATTGGTGCAAACCTATAATTCTAAGTCAGTCACTCGAGTGAACCATTCCTGATGCACCGAATATAAAGCGTGGAAAGCTGTAATAAGTACAAGCAAAGTAAGGGCGTCTATATTTCGGGTAGCGCGTGGAAAATGTAGTGTGACTGTTTGGAAAAGGGAAGTATTATCGACTGCGACTTTTACACAATGTTATTGGAGGACGAACTCGCAGAAAAATAAATACAAAAATGCAAAATTGCTTCAATTTGACTTCTAAACGCTACCGCACCTGCTATATTCAATCGATCTGCCTGCCAGGAATTCTAATAGAAGAAGAAGAAATAATGCTGAATTGCTTGATTTGGACTTTTAAATGAAATTGGCAAGACATAGTTTGATTATCGCTTTAACCCTACCACAATGACAACTACGCAGAATAATAAAATCGAATTTTCTTCTTCTTCTTTAATGGTGTAGACACCGCTTACGCGTTTATAGACGAGTTAACAACACGCGCCAATCGTTTCTTTTTTTCAAGCAATTTGGTGCCAATTCCAGATACCAAGTGCAGCCAGATTCTTCTCCACCTGATCTCTCCAACGGAGTGAAAGTTTTTCTCTACCTCTGCTTCCCCCGACGGATACTGCGTCGAATACTTTCAGAGCTGGAGTGTTTTCATCCATACGGATGACATGATCTAGCCAGCTCAGCAATTCGGCGCCAATTCGAAATACCAAGCGTAGCCAGGTCATTCTCCACCTGGTTTCCAACGGAGTGGATGTCTTCCTCTTCCTCTGCTTCCACTGGCGGGTACTGTGTCGAATATGGAATGTTTTCATCCTTATGGACGATATGATCTAGCCAGCACAGCCGCTGTCTGTTAATTCGCTGAACTATGTCAGTGTCGTCGTATAACTCGCACAGCTCATCATTCCGTCGAATGCGATATTCGCCGTTGCTAATACTCAAGGATCATACATCTTCCGAAGAACCTTTCTCTCGAAAACTCGTAACGTCGGCTCATCAGATATTGTCATCGTCCATGCCTCTGCACCATAAAGCTGGACGGAAATAATGAGTGACTTAAAGAGTTTGGTTTTTGTTCGTCGAGAGAGAACTTTATTGCTAATTGCCTACTCAGTCAAAAGTACCACCTGTTGCTCAAGAGTTAATCTGCATTTCGAGGCTGACATTATTGTTCGCAAAAAACGAATGAAACTCACTCAGCAGCTTTGTTTGATGAAGGAGATATTTCGTTTTCCCGTATGTATCTCAAACCCATTTGCTAATGAATATTTTGACATGAAATGTGACTGACAGTGCCAACCCAAAAACCCTTCGACGCGCGCGGTTTAAATTCAAATGTCACCTTATTTTTTGGGCACAGTAGTATTTTCTCCAGCATCAGATTGAAGAAATCGCACGATAGGGAGTCGCCTTGTCTGAAACCTCGTTTGGTATCGAACGGCTCGGAGAGGTCCTTCCCGATCCTGATGGAGCTTTTGGTATTGTTCAACGTCAGTTTACACAGCCGTATTAGTTTTGCGGGGATACCAAATTCAGACATCGCGGCATAAAGCAGCTTTGAAATCTACCAAGAGGTGGGGTGCGTTGATCCACATTTCACGGTTTTTTTCTAAGATTTGAGGTATGGTGAATATCTGGTCAGTTTTTGATGTTTTAGGCCTAAAGCCACACTGATAAGGTTCAATCAGTTTGTTGACGGTGAACTTTAATATTCCACACAATACGCTTGATAGAACCTTATATGTGATGTTAAGGAGCCATGGTAGTTGGCGCAGATTGTGTGGACTCCCTTTTTTGTGGATTGAATACAGCGCACTTAGGTTCCAATCGTCGGGCATGCTTATGTCCGACCATATTCTATCGGCACCGTGTTTGAATAGTTCGGCCGGCAATCCATCAGCCCCGCCCTTTGCTGTTCTTCAGTTGGGCAATTGTTATAAAGTTGGACTTTACCAAACGCTTTAATCTTCAGTCTGCGGTTTTTCCTCATTTTTTTGGTTTTTTGTTTTTTTAAAGAGGCATTGTATTTAATAAATAAATGAAAATAATGTACATTTGCAAAATTTAATGTTGATCGGTTATTCATTTGAGAAAATGTGAACGAAGAATCAATTTTCTCATAATAATATTCTTAACAAGCTATTAATATTAGTCAAAGGTATTGAAATTTCCCTTACGTCATCTTTTATTATCAGAATTTAAAAAGCAGCACTTGGATTAGAATATCGCGACTTAATTTATATCGATATGTTCGAAATCGAAAATTAGTCAGTTTCTTTCAACCGTCAAGGGTTGTGGGAGGTTAAATTACATGTAGAGTTTGAGGAAAGATATCATTTTGTTAATCTGGACGTGAACATTAATAACGCGGTCAATTTGTACTTAGTTTTGATTTTAAGAAGGGCAGAACTTTATCGAGGACGAAGAAGCGAATATCATATATTATGGCTTCTTCTAATAAAGCGACATTATTTATATTTACTGCTATTTATATTAAGTCTTTATGTTAATGAACCTTTTTCTTTTCAGCATCTAAACATATCCTTCTGCTGGGTAAGTAAAGCACTTTCCATTTTTGTAAAACTATTGGTATCCAGAACACAAAGAATTTGATATATTATTTCCATTTCGATTTTGCGACGTCTTTTATTCAGCCTAAACTCTTGAATATATTCTACTAACCTCTTAAGATGTATTGGGTTGCTGTTGAAAACTGTACATATGTAGTATCCTAAAAGAGCCCATTGAGATGAGACTGCACTACAAAGTTGAATGTAACTTTTTTTGCGTTTTACCCCAAAGTTTTCATCACTTGAGCTTTTTTGTTCAAAAAACTGGCGGTAGAAATTCTGTATTGCGGAACAAAGAAGAGTGGGGTTTGCTGCTTCAATTTATGATTAGTGTTACCACGCCAGGCGACTGAGTAGACACCCATTGATGTCAATCCTGGCAAAACTAGTGAAGCTCTCTAGAATTCCTTACCATTCGAATGAGTAAAGTAAATGTAAATATTTGTTAGGAATGGTGTATTATTTTCAAGTAAAAGCTCAGGTGATTCAGGTTCAGTCTCCTCTCACGATATGCGTTTTTGAATTCCTTGAATATCTTCCTCTGAGATTGATTCGATTATTCAATTCTATGTATCTTTAATAAAGATCAAAGTGGACTAAGGTTAAATGCAATTTAAGTTCGAGTTGTGTATGTTACATCATCATTTTAAAGCTTTACAAAATAGAAGTATGCTGTTAGAATAGATGTTCTTCCTAGTTATAAGAGTAACTCTATTCCACATTGATTTGTTGTTTCCAGTCGTTTTAATCGCCAGAACTTTTGTTCTCTCTCTCTCTCCCTCCCATTCTCTAACGAAAGTTTATATCAAGATCAACTACTCAAAGCAATAGCTTTAGCATTGACAGACGGCAGCGTTAAACCAGATTAATTGAATTTTTCGGGATTAATTCAGGAGTTACCACAGCTAACTAACTAAGTTGCTGAATCCAAAAATAATCAAAATTTTAGGGATGAGAGCAACATTGTTAAAAATGGCCAATTTTCATCTATTGTGAATGAAATACAAGCAACCCTGACAGCTGTTTATCAAATTCTCAATATAATATCAATAAAACTTCTATGTTTTGATGCAGTTTTAAAAATAATGTGTTGATATGCTTTTGTAATAAAAAATGGTTTGGTAAAAATTGGTCGGCTAACAACCGTAATGTTTATCTTCTATCAATTTTCATTGAAAATATTATAAAAAGGACAATGAGCTGTTTATGAGAGTTTCAAACTCGCATAGCTGCCGTCTGTCACCTACAAATTTGGATCTGATTAAGTGCGCAGTTAATCCGGATTAACGCTGCCGTCTGTCAAGGCTATAACATCGCAACCAAAACCATTAGAAATAGACAACAAAAGAATTCTCTTAATTCGAAGAGCACATCACCATTTTGTATGCAATTAAAGACAGTATTTTAGTTAATAATTTTCATTTCTTTTATATTTTCTTCATAATTTTTTAACTTACAAACTATTAAAGCTCTTATTCTTTTTTATAATTTCTAAATTCTTACAAACTATTAAAGCCATAGAGTTGTTTCTATTGGAAGATACAATAACAATGCAAATAAATGCGATCACAGTCTTAACACACAATCGTTGTTTCTCAAGTTGCCTTGATTTAAAGCTCTCAGTTGCACTGGTGATGCCCCCCGCAGCGAATAATTGGAATCCGGCTCAGCGAACGCTTACAGCCATGGCCGCCAGGTGGCGCACTCGGTGGCGGCTACAGGTGCGGGTGATGGCATTGGGCTATCATGTTCACAATCACTGTGATAACCCGAGGAGGCACGACTCGATGGACGCGCCAATTTTTCGCTCATCTTCTCCTCCACATCTACAACGATTGTTTGCGCTTGCTGTTGTTGCAATAGCCGATTGAATTCGCTACCCAAATGTGTCATCACCGATTTGCCCACATTGACGCTCATGCCCGGCATAGCGGCCATAACACGCGATACTTCATTGACGGCATTCATATAACCATTGCGGAAGCTATCCATCGGCTCAAGTGGCGCCACAGCAGGCATCGCGGAACGGCGGCGGCTATGTTGACGCATGAAGGCAATTGTCGACTCCAGCATTTCGGCTTTATCCATACGCAGTATGGCATCATCACCTTGGAACTCGGCTACCAGTGTCTTTAATGTGTCGAGACACTTGTTGATGCGGGCGCGACGTTGACGTTCCAACAGTGGTTTCTTCACTTTCAAGTACAGCTCCGTTTTGGTAGCGTAGAATTGTGATTGTTGTTGTAGTACTGATTTTGTGTTCGGCGACATGCTGTTGCTGTTGTTGTTTGTTTGTTTGCTGGTATTACTTTACGTGGCTTGGTTTCTTGGTTTCTCGTCTCGACCGTGCTTACACTTTGTGTTGAATGCACTCAGTAAGAAGGATGCGAGTTGAATGATGTTGAGTCTCTGACTGGTGTGGCTTTTATACTCACCAGAGCTCGACGATCGCTGCACGGTTGGCAGGAGAACAACCCCTAACCGAGTGTGCAACGGATGCAAGTACAATTACTTGTGTGTGCATGTGTATGTGCTTGTTTCTGTCTGTCTTACAATGCTTGTGTCTGATTGTATGTGCCCGACGGCATGCGATACGCATTAATGTATTGTTGTTTTTGCTGTTGCTGTACGTGCTTCGGTGTGTATGCCAGGAGTGTGACTTGCATGCCGTCTCTAGTCTTCTCTATTCCTGTAGGAATTTCAAATTGGAAGCGTCACATGACATGCTGATGGTGTTTGTTGCTGTTCAAGTGGGAGGCCTAAGTGCTTGATAGACGTGGGGGAGAAAATAATTCAAATTCGTTGGTGCTTATGCAATTAAGATTGCTGTGTATTATATTTATATAAATACATACATACATACATATATGTATCTACATAAAGCTATGACGGTAGTTCTATTCAGAGTTCATTAAGTTTAACGTATCTCAAAGACTCTGTTGTGTGTCTGCCGGCTTCAAACGCTTTGCTGGAGTTTAGTCGCGTGTCATCCTTCAGTTGTGGGTCGTCATTTTCAACAACCAAAATTGCGCTTTAGATTTTAGTCAGCTTATTCTTATAACGCTCAGACAACTCAGTTCGATTGTAATTCTTACTTATGAATCCACATAAAGAACAGTAAATCGTAGAACTACTGGTATCATCACCATTTGCATTCACACCATTCGTTCTTTAAAGGCATTCAGGTCCCAAATAAAAATTCCGTATTAGGCCATTACCTCTTTGCTTATCAAACTCTTGAATTCATCCATAAATTGTGTACCACTCGCCTTAACTTTTCCACAGATGGATGCGACAGTTCATTGTTCCAGAGTTCATTGGCTGGGTTTGGTATATTTAGACATAAAAGTTTTGTTTTTCCAGCAACAGATGGGATCTCGCACACTGTTCTCCGAAATTTTTGGCGATCTCTGCTGATCTGTCAAGCTTCCGCCAACCAGTCGACTCGGCTCGATTGATTGGTTGGAATACTATGGATGCGACAGTTTCGTCAAATCAACGGTCTTCTTGCCAGTTCATTGGATGTGTTTGGTATATTTAGACATAAAAACTTTGTTTTTCTGCAAAAGATGGAGTCTCGCACACTGTTCCTAGACGGTTTTGACGATCTCTGCTGATTTGTCGAGCTTCTGCTAACCAGCCGATTCGGCTCGATCGATTGGTTGGAAAACTATGGTAGAGTTTAGATGCGACGGTGTGTAAGAAGACCCTCTCTTCTGGTAACTCTTTTCATTTCTTTGGTAAAGTATGAAAATGGACGATTTTTTGGCATTTACCTTTCTCTTTTAAGTAAATTAAAGTCACTTCGAAATAGCATATACTCGTAAAGTTTATGCCTCTGCACTTGATCTTCTTTAATTTAGAGCTTCCTTATCTTCTATTAATCCTGCAGTCGTTAGTAAGCCTGCGAGTGTATTAAGAACAGCTCGAAGAGATACTTAAGCTGTTGTATTAGATGCTATGTTAATCTGCTATTTCCTGTCCCAAACAATATGACCAAGTTAAGACGGTGCAGTGTAGATGTAGCAGGCTCCAATCGCGGTTTAGGAATATGAACTGTATTAAGACAGACCCTCCATCTTACACATTTCTATTTTTCGCCTTTTTAGCACAGCTAATTGAATCCCTAATGCAGTCTGTAGATGCATTCACCAGGTTGGGCACTCTCTGTCTGAACGAGCTGAAATCGCAAGGGTGCCTAAGTTGGAGCAGAAGGCAAAATCGTGTTGAATAGCGAATTATTGGGGGTTGTTGTGATTAAGAAATTAACCTAAAAGTTTTAGCATATACACTGAAGTGCAGTTCTGGCCTCAGTCTGTCCATCAACCGTCTACCTATGTACATACAAAGTTCATATATCTTCGGTGCTGAAGATTTTCTTACCAGATTTTAGCTTCACTTTTTGCCAGAAGTGAACTTTTCCAGAGCTGAGCTGAGGTTATTCTCATTCTGCACCGCCATCCAGGCTCTCACGCTGTCGACAATCAACCGCCACTATTTGTAGGCCAACAGATTTAATCTGCTTACACATTCAAGCCAAACTTTTAATTAAACACTTATCATCTTCGTATGTATGTAAGTATATGTGGCGATTTCTAAAAATTCATTTACCGGCAATCAAAAGTAATCAATTGCACATAGCAATGTCACTGCAGTCCACTCACCAACAGCTGCCCACACAGCACACAGCACACGCGTAGCAAGCGCCCACTAAACACGCATGCGCCAAAGGAAAAGCATGCAAACATGTAAGTATGTACAAGTGTGCGCATAACTCACCTCTTGGCGAATTGTACGTACGTATGTATGTAACAATTTTGCAGCGCGCCACATGAAGCGTGCCGATCGTCAAGCGCATGTGCCAAGTATCCATTAAAGTGGCGCGCTGGTGGCTGGCAGCTTACAAAAGCGCGCGTGTGCCACACAAAGCAAACGTTCATACTCGCGGCTATGCGGCCACTCAGCCCAGCAACGCCAAGCAGTTAAGCCATCAAGCTATAGTGCCAGTGGAGTCTGTGGAAATCACTGCAGTTTTCTGGCTAAATTGAATTGCAAGCCGCCAACAAGACCGCAAGTCGACAGGCGAGGCATGCTGGCAGCAGCCGCCCCATTGACGATGAGGCAGACCAGTTTGTTGGGAGTTTTTATACCCTGAACGGGGTAAATTAAGTTTGCCACGAAGTTTGTAACAGCGAGAAGAAAACGTTAGAAATACTGTTATATATATATCAGATTGTCGGACATACATACTGTAATATATATTTATGTATATAAGATCGACGTCACGAGCTGACTGTTTATATGAGGATTAATCTCTCAGTTTCTAAGATATCGAACTGAAACCTTGCACAAGTCCTTTTCTATTCGAGAAAATGCTCTTTTGCTGGAACCACCGATATTGGATCGCTGTACTATGTAGTTGCCATACAAACTGCACAATCGGAATAAAGTGCTTGTATGAAGAGCTCTTGCGTAGGTTATTGTCTGAGACCTATAATGCAATCTCCGGAAAAATTTTTCAAGTCGGACCAATATAGCATATAGCTGCCGTACAAACTGAATAATCAAAATCAAGTTTTTGTTTGGAAAACTTTTTATTTGACGAGATATTTTAACGAAACTTGGCATGGGGTATTATCCAAGCCAACGGTACAAACGTTGAAGAAATCATTCAGATCGGACTACTATAACATATAGCTGCCATACAAACTGACTGATCAAAATCAAGTTTTTGTTTGGAAAACTTTTTTATTTGACGAGATATTTTTACGAAACTTAACATGGATTATTATCCGAGCCAACGGTATAAACGTTGAAGAAATCATTCAGATCGGACTACTATAACATAAAGCTGCCATACAAAAAACCTAACAAAATCGAACATACGGAAGCTTTTTTATTTGTGAAGGGTATTCTAGCTTCGCTGCAACCGAAGTAAACGTTTCTTTTTGTTTTTGTGCTTTCGCAGCATAGTTGCAAGCAGAAGAGTTTAGAGTATACTTATCTATAAGGCATATATACAATGTATGCAATTAGTTTGCGGCCAATGAAACCCCACCATTGCTGATTCACCCACTTTTAAGTTGGCCCCTTGGTGTTCAAAGCTCTAAGGGGTCCAAGGAAGCGGTTCGCTCGTAGTACAGCAACAACTTTGAAGTATGTAAAGTCAGCGAGTGTTGTTGTTAACCGTGAGTTGTTGGTTGTTTTGCTGTTATTGCTGTTGCTGCTCCCCAGCAATCCAATACACGCAGCCACGCATGCGCAGCAAGCTCAAATAGCGACGACGTGCCTCAAGTATGAAACAGCAACAACAACAACAGCAATTATAAACAACAGTCATACATACATGCACACAGCCAATGTACTCGTTTACGATAACAACAGCCCCAAACAAACGCAACGCACCAAATGCCTCTGGAAAGAAAGACAACGTCAAAGGAAAACGGCAATAAGAGCCAAGCACTGTGATATGTCGGTATGTATGTATGTATGTTCATAAGTAAGACTCAAAGGTAGGAAAAAAATAGGCAGGTGTTCACCTCGCGTGGGAAACACACGACAAAATCGGTTCTCACGATTCGAAAATCCGGCACACACACACACACACTCATACAGCTGCACGTGCAGAGTTACAGCAGCGCATACAGAGTAGTTTTAATGATTGAGGGAGCGGTGCATAGGCGGGCTGGTGCGGGGGGTGCGGTGTGTGCATAGCTGGTTGTGGCTGGCATACCTGCACACTAAGGCACCAGTGAGCAGCAGTGAGAGCAACAACAACAGCAATAGCAATAAACTCGCTTTTATTGTACAACAACAACAGCAACAACCAACAACAGCTATAAAGTCGTATTTATTGTACAACAACAACAAAAATCGTACATTTGTGCCGTCGTCACACCAACTGACGCTTGCTGATATTCGAGCATGCATGTTGTTGTTGTAGTTGTTGGCTGTGCATTGGCATTTTGTGCCGTTTCGGGTGTGCGTTTGCGCCTTTGGCCGCATTTGTTATGCATCAGCTACATTATAAGGTGCTTATCAACGTTATTAAAGCGAAGCTATTGTTGTTGTTGTGCTGGTGTTGTTACTAGTTGTTGTTGTTTTTATTATTTAATTTTTTACCTTTTGCTTTCGCACGTCACAGCGGCAGCTCGTCAGCCGTTGTGGCCGAAGTGGCGTATGGCCCAAGAGGCGTTAAACGGCGAACGCTTTGCTGGCTTGTTGTTGTTAGTGTTTTTTTTGTTGTAGTGAATTATTTTAATTTTCATAAGGCTTGTTGCGGGCGCGTGTTAACCACAAGCGCTACTGGGAGGCTCACGAATACAAACACACAGCCGCACACGTGTGCAAACAAGCAGTCAGAGCCAGCAGTGAAGTCGAGTGCTGTCGTGCTTGTGGGCGGCGGCAGTGGGGGTATGTTCGCCAACTAAAGCTATGCGGCAAGCTGATTGGGTGGCTGGCTGGCTGGTTGGTTCAGCGCGTGCGCGTTCTTGCTTCAAGCTTGCGTTGGCAGTCGCGCTTGTCTCGTTTGTATTTTGATTTTATTGAAGGACATTTATTGCATGTGCCTTCGCTGTTGTTGTTGTATTGGCAATTGCGTGGCTACCGTATTTTGTTGTAACTACGTAGCTGTGTAATGGAGTTGTATACGTTTCGTTGCATGTCGTCGTTGGTTGTTGTTGCTGGTTCATTTGTCCGCTGACATGTTGCACAAATTGGTGTACAAGTTGATGTGCGTAGTTAGCTAGATGATCTCAATATGTTTTTAGGCCTGCGAGACACCACAAGCGCTAGTTGCTTACAATATGGGTTAAGGCAATTTAATTTGTTTCTTGAATATTAATGATCGCTCGCCTTTTATCTAGTACTTAGTGTGGACTAAGAATTTGATGAGGTCTCCATAATTTCTTGAGGCATACAAAAAAGTTAAGTTTTTAAAGGAGCTTGGCGCTTTATACTACCGTGCATGCCCCGAACCAGTTAGTTCAACACTGACAACAAAATTTGATATATTCACAAAAGTAGAACGTCCTAAGGCACAAGCCAACATATGTATGTATGTATGTACATATATCCTAGAGTCTGCTATTATTGCTGCGAGGGAGGTGTGGATAGGTAGAAGCCGCTGGATGAGAGTGTCAGTGGTATACTTTGCGGATGGGCTTATAGCCTTGACAGACGGCAGCGTTAATCCGGATTAACTGCGCACTTAATCAGATCCAAATTTGGAGGTGACAGATGTATGCGAGTTTGAAATCTCATAAACAGTCATTGGCTCATATTTTTATAATATTTTCAATGAAAATTGATAGAAGATAAACATTACGGTTGTTAGCCGACCAATTTTTACCAAACCATTTTTTATTACAAAAACATATCAACACATTATTTTTAAAACTGCATCATAGCATAGAAGGTTTATTGATAGTATATTGAGAATTTGATAGACAGCTGTCAGGGTTGCTTGTATTTCGTTCACAATAGATGAAAATTGGCCATTTTTAACAATGCTGCCAACGAAAATCTCACAAACTCCCTAAAATTTTGAGAGTTATTTTTGGATTCAGCAACGGAGTTAGCTGTGGTAACTCCTGAATTTTGCTGGTTTAATGTCTGTCAATGCTATTAGTCATCGCCTTTCGATATCGCTAGGTCGTCTCAGTTCCATTGTAATTACTCTATGAATGCAGGCAGTTTTAGCCACTTATTAGCGGACTAAATTACTGATTTTATGAAATCGCAAAATAAGCCAAACTGGTGGAACCATTGTCATCTCAGTGCACATTTCGGACTGTATTAAGATCCCAACTCACATATTCGCTTTAGATATTACCTCTTTGTTTATCAAAGTCATGAACTCCCCAAGAAATCAAGTGCCACCAACTCCCATTTAGTGTCTTACATCCTTCGGTGATGGTTTCGTCAAACCAACAATCCCTTTGGCTAATTATTGGTAGTTAGCTGAGTTTGGGTATATAAAAAAAAATATTTATTTTTTAGCGACGGATATAGGAATGAGTACCGTTTTGACGGCCTCTGTTGTTTTGCCAACCTTCCACCAACAAGTCGACTTTTTTCGATCGGTCCTATGGAAAGCTGTTTTAAAGTTTAGATGCTAAATGTGGGAAGATACCATCTTCTACTGGTAACTCACTCCTTTCCTTATTAAAGTACGACAAGAGACGATTTTTGAACATTACTGAGGTAATTTTAAGTCCTTGTTATTGTATTATAAGCAAATGATACGAGCATCTGCTGTGAGATGATCCAAGCAACATGATCAACGTAAGTCGGTGCTGTGTAGATGTTAGTAGGTGGCTCCAGCATTGGTCTTGGACCACGAATATTGATAAGAGATACGAACTAAATAGGTATGTATATCCATCGATACGAGTTTTAGACTTCTTGACTAAACTGAGGGACTCGTTGACACGGATATGGCTAAACCGACTCAGCTCGTCAGTTATATACAAATAATTTAAAAACTCATCTTTTTGGGTGCTAAATATAAACTTGTTCAGGGTATACAAATTAATTACGGTAGAACTTGAGGAGGGATAAGAATACCATTTTGTTGCGATTCCACTATGACCAGAGATGCAAACCAGTCTTATGTATATCGAGAACTTGATGCTATTGCAAGTGCGGTCAGACACGGTAGTTGAGGCCAATGATATCAATATCATCAACGTACGCCAGTATTTGTACACTCTTATAAAAGATTGTACCTACTCTATTCAGATCTGCAGCCCGAATTATTTTCTCCAAAAGTAGTTTAAAGAAGTTGCACGTTAGGAAGCCGCCTTGTCTGAAACTTCGTTTGGTATCGAACGGCCCGGAGAGGTCCTAACCGATCCTGACGGAGCTTTTGGTATTGCTCAACGTCAGCTTACAAACCCGTATTAGTTTAGCGGATATACTAAATTCAGACATAGTGGCAGCTCCTTTTGAGTGTCAAAAGAAAATTTAAAATTGACGAAGAGGTGGTGTGTGTCGCTCCCCTTTTCCCGGGTATTTTCCAAGATTTGACGTATGGTGAATATCCGGTAAGTTGTTGATTTTATAGGTCTAAAGCCACACTGATATGAAACAATCAGTTTGTTTACGGTGGGTTTAATCTTCCATACAATACGCTCGATAGAACGTTATATGCGATGTTGAGGAGACTTATCCCACGGTAGTTGGCGCAGATTGTGTGGTCTCCCTTTTTGTGGATTGGGCAGAGCACACTTAAATTCCAATCGTCCTACCATATTTTGCAAAGAAGCTGATGCATGCTCCTAATCAGTTCTTCGCCGCCGTATTCGAATAGCTCGGCCGGCAAACCATCATCCCTTGCCGCTTCGTTGGTTTTTAGTCGGGTAATTGCTATTCGAACTTATTCCGTCCGCTCCACCCTCATTGATTGAGGGATCGGATTCACCGTCTTGACCATACTTGTTTTACGACTCTAAATTTGATCCTTTTAAAATAGTTTACACTGAAGCTCCTACGTGCCATAACGAAACTAACGGTAATTGCTTAAGAACTATTTTTTTTTTTTAATTTCTTTCTGATTTTACTTTTTTTGATAATCCAAATAAACCTATGCTTATCTAAACTACCATCACATACATATGTATGTATACAACACACACGCATGCGCCCACGACCTGATAACATCGCCCGCGAAGTCGAGAGGAGTTTCCCCACCATAATTTACTACACATGCATAACGAAAATCACACCGCACCCCGTCGTGTACCGTAACTGCCGCACAGCCTACAACACGCAGAAAGCAAAGATCTACACGTACTTTCCAGCACCGAATCAAAGGAGCAATCAAAACCATATGTAAGCGTATGTGCATTTTAACGGTCACGGGAACTTTGTATTTGCGCTGTGGCAGTGTAACGCACACGTGCAACACAGGTTCAAAACGGTTGATTTGTGTGCGCACTGCGCACCTCAATAAAAGGACAGTGCAAATGCCTAAACATGCGGGACTCAGGTTCATTGCATTGTGCGCCCTGCCAATCGCCTTCGATACAGGTACATTCTTCACGCATTTCAAACATAATATGTGTGTGTGTGTAATTGCTTTCTGAATAGTGGTAAATTGTAGGCAAAAGTAAATGTTGTTGATCCTTATGCAGGACGCTCGCATGCACGTGTGAAGGCAGCGTGGGAAAGGTAAACTGCTGCACTGACTCGTCGACTAGATAATGTGCGTTGTATGGTTATTTATGCCTTTGAGCAAGGTTGTTTGTGCCACATCATGGTGTTGGTGTTGTTGCATTGATTACAAGCATAAGCACATGTGTAGGCTTTTGTTTGGGCAGTTTGTGTGCGTGCAAGGCGCAGGACTTTCCAATGCGCATGTGTGCCACAGCAGCAAACAGCAAGCGGTGGCGAAGTGACTTGATTGTTTGCTGGCATTTCAACACGTATTAGCTGCCACAAATCCTGCAAAGTGCCTGTGATATATTGTTGTAACTAGTTGTTGTTGTTTTTAGTAGTTATACTTATCCTGCACCGAAAATAAACAGCAAATATCCAACTGTAAGTGGCACAGTTATGTTGCACGTGTGCGTTGCACCGACCGCATAGTGTGTGCGCGCTGTGTTTATTCAATTTTTTTTTCTTTTTTTTTTGGTGAGTTACTGCGCTGGTGTTTTTTATTATCATATTGATTGTTGTTGTTATACTTTTGTGGCACAACGAAGCTACCCTGTCCGTTATCTGCAGCATTGCGGCAGCATTTAAACGCACATATGACGATTTGTCACGGCGCGTCCATGTGGTATTATGTGTCATACGAGCGGTGACTGGCCGCGTCGGCGCGACAAGTGTTTGTCACGTCTACGGCTGGTAAACGAACGAACGAACAGTTCTTGCTGTTGTCGTTGCTATTGTTTATCAAAAGAATTTGTATGCGCAAGCAAAGATCGCTTCGAGGAGGCATTATTTTTGTATGGTAATACGATCGCCTTATCGAAACTACTATACTTGTTGTCGACGATAGTGGCCCCACATGTACACAAAACTTCGTTCGTTCTGTTGTTTTATGTTTGGTTTGTAACCACGACGGTTGGGCAACAAAGAACAGGCGTTGTTTATTGCGCGGCCGCCCTCTTAAGCATATTGAGGTTATGTTTTCATTTCGGCGAACTCATTTCGAGTGCCCGTTATGCCGCCTCAAGTGGCCCGTGCTAGCGCGTGCAGTTTCGAAACTTCCTCACCGCGTTCGGTTGCTAGTTAGCACTTGAGTTGGCTGCCGTTTACCGTTACATTCCAGTGAAATTTTCGCAAATCCCACTTTGTAGTTGCGGCAAATAGCGGCAAGCGGAAATGCCATGCATGCGAGTTGGTGGGTGCAATTTGTTGTGTGTGGCATAAGCGCGTCGCGCGCCGCGCCGCTCTTGAGTGCATGCCACAGACCACAGCATAATCGATTTTCGGTGCGTCTACTATTATGTTGTATAATTGCTCGAGACGCGCCGCCGAAAATTGTTGTCGCTGCAGTTTTTTTCTCTCCTTAGTGTCTTACAACGTTTCGCTATTAATTATTCCAATTATGCCCAAATTTACTCAAGTATCCATATGCGCATTTAAAAAAAACTAATTTTTTTCGTTCCAAAATGTCTTAAATAAACATTGCGTATCACTCTGCGGCACGCCCCCTGCAGCGCTTGACTAGGCACGAGTAGTTTGGTGCTTCTTCACAGTCATTATGGGACACGTCTTCTGTGTCATTCTGTCAATTTATTTTTAGTTTTCATGTTAAGAAACCGCGCCAAGTTGATAAGTCTGTGTCATATTGTAGTATACCATTCAACATACCGTCGCCTTGATTGTGCTCGTCGTGCGGCGGGTCTAATATGTAACTGCTGTAGCTATAGTGGATAGGTATTAAATCATCTGACCACAATGTACAATTTGAGAAAGCATAATACTGGACTGACAGTCCGGCTATAACTCTTAATTCTACTTCTGGAAAGTCGGCCCGTTTCGCTTTAAAGAGCACCAATAATGGCTGTTGGTTTTACTATCTGATCAAATTTGACTCGGACTGGTTCATTTAAACTGCCCGCGATCAGATGGACTTCCTAAGCCCGACAGAATAATTGTGCATGACGTATTACAATAATTATGGATTATTTTCTCTGAGCCATTTTACTAGTTCGCATAGTCTTTGTGTCCAATTGTTACGGCTGATCCAAGTACAGCTACTTTTTTCAACAGATCACGCGTTAGTCGCTTGACAGCTGTCATGTTATTTTTGTTCAGTATTGTTTGGCATTTCATCATGAAAAAGACCATAGCTGAGAGTGTAACTTATGGATCGACTTCACGAATTTTACGTCGAGATCTTAAAATGAAAGCGTACAAAATTCACGTGTGCAAGAACGAAAGCCTATTAACCTTCCCAGTCCATATCGCAACGTTCTATGAGCTTTTGTAAAATTCCAAAAAGATCCAAACTTTTTCAGCGATGACTCCAATTTCTGGTTCAATGAGTACATAAACAAGCAAAATTGTCGCATTTGGGACGAAGACCAACATGAAGAGATTCAAGAGCTGCCATTTCTTCCAGAAAAAATAACGGTTCTCTTATTAAATCTCTTCAAAAATGATTGCGGTGAGAACGTAACCGTCAATCGATAATCGACTATTTGATGCCTGAAATAGAAGCTCGTGATCTCGGCGACATTTGGTTTCAACAAGACAGCGCCACTTCCCAAACATCGCATCAATCAATGGATTTATTGAGAGAACACTTCCGTGGGCAGATAATTTTACGTTTTGGGGCGGTCGATTGGCCACCAAAATGGTGTGATAAGACATCTTTAGACTTTTTCTTGTGCGGATATATCAATGTGGACAATACCGCTTCGATTCAGGCCTTAGAGCAAAGCATTACGCGTGTCATTTGCCAGTTACCAGTCGAAATGCTCGAACAAGTCATCGAAATGTGGATTCAACGGATGGATCATCTGAGACGTTGCTGCGGCCATCATTTGAAAGAAATAATCTTCAAGAAATAAACGCCAAAGAATGTGCTTTCGAATGATAATAAACATTCCTCATTAAATTTGAAGTTTCTGTGTATTTTCTTTAAAAAAAAAAAGAGGGAACCTCGAAATTGATCATCCTTTATATTGCTCGAGACTATTTCCTTAGCGAAAATTCAGATTCTTCATCGTTCAGGAAGCCAGAAATTTTACTAGGGACGATGGTATTACGTACTTAAGGCAGCTTCTTATATATGTACATATATATAACCGTCTACAGAACCAAATCAAAACATAAAATAAGCATAGTAAAGCAAATAATGTGGACCGACCCGCGAATAGGGAACGAATTGAACCTTGGGTTATTCCTTTGTCCATCAATTTTCTATCCTAAACTCCATGAGCGTTTACATGGGGTCACAATTTACTAGTTTACTGAAGCATTTAACATCATGTTTTTAAGTTTGGAATAGAAAATGGTGGCAACTGGTTAAATGAAAACATATACATACAATGAATAAAACGTTCGAAACTTGTACATTATATTGTAGTATTAGCATTTTTTTAATCTAACAGATTCAGAATATCTGATGTTCCGAACTTATTTACCGGTAGACAACGCTCTTTTAAAAGAGTGTTCTTTATACTGGCGGACCCGAAGATTTTTTCCTCTAAGTAATCATAAAGTGTTCCATTAAAGTAGCCAGTCTGACTCAACGAGCAGAAATAGCACTTTATTGGGATCTCAAAAATACCTTCCATATATTGTATGAATATAGTAAGTACGGTACAAAAAAGTGTAAGACCCGATGAACCCGGAAAAGCAGTGAGTTGAAGATATGCAAATGTAATGGTACCTTCCACCCAAATGGGAACTTGATGTCAGTGGATGATAAAGACACTTCCTATATGTTTAAAAACTAAGTGAATAAGTGAGTTAGTTTGGTCTTCATCCAATTTGCAGAAAGTAAGCAAAAATCAAAGCTAAAATGAAAAATTGCCAAAATTACGTTTTTCTATTGTTTAACCTTGTTCATTTAAACGTCCGCAGAGCTATCCTTTAATGGTTCAGCAGACAACTCCAGAGTTAAAATCTACGTGAACAGCATAACTTTGACTTTAACCTCGTCTCGGATATCGGCCAGAAAAAGTCTCGGAAAGCAGAGGGTAGAGTGTGTCACCAGAACACAGCGACTTCATTTCTACTGATTAACATTGAAAAACCCGTCCATTGTCTATACGATGTTGTGGATAGGATTATGGCAAAGAAACCCAAAACCCAATGGAACGATCTACCCCGGTGCAAAAATGTGAAAGTCATGTGTAAAACGGTAGATTGAAAATATATAAAGTTCCTACTAACACTCGAGCAAAGGGACTGTAGGAACATGATTGGTACACTCACTGGCCTGAAGATTGGGGCCAACAGATCGAGAAGACTGCAGGAAATGTTAAGAGCAAGGCACCAGAAAAACAATGTAGCATCCCTCGTGCAGCTGCTCCGCATTGACAAGGCTACGCTTTAAGGGCGTGAGACACTGGAAGAGGTATCGTAAGTGAAGCTACAGAGTCTATTGAAATGCATCAAACGCAGACATTCTAAAAGATGAATACTCTTGATGGACTTCGTAACGGTATTGCACCTGGTATCGCAAAAAACCAAAACGGGTCTACGCGTGGCTCATTAGTCTACCAGGCTAACCTAACCTAATATTATAGTTATTAAGGTCAATTTAAACTTCCTGTTCATGAAAGTTGCAAACTCACCGACTTACCACACTCTTTTCTGTAATAATAATAACTCCACGTCGCCCACAAAAACTACTCTAAAGACGCGTCCGATAAGCATAATTACGCCTATGACCACATGCTGCAAATTGTCGCCTGAGCTATCACAGGCACTTGTCTTGTGTCACGTGTCTAGACGAGTTTACTCGCCGGCAGTAAAAGTGATTTGCACTGCGCATGCCCATAGGCTTGTTTATGTCATGTTATCAGTGGCTGGCAAGTCACACAGACAATGCGCTGATTATCTGCGTCGCCTGCGCCGTCGCCTTTCAATTGTAATTTAGGTCGCGGGATGACTTTGTAATTAAGTAGTAGGTTTGCCAAAAACCAAAAACTGTCTGCGGTTATCATTTTCATCTTTGCTTTTCTCCTAGAAAATATAAATATTTTTGTTTGGAAACACATTTCATTTGTAATTTTCTAAAATTTCCTTTTTGTGTACTTATCTTTGAATTATTTTTCTTTGCTTCTTTAACAAACTTATTTGCTTATTCAAGGTCATTTTCATTATGATTTGGAAAATATGTTAATTTACCTCTTCTCTTTACGAATTAAGTTTTGTGATACAAAAAAATATATGTATGTATCGGGTGATTTTTTAAGAGCTTGATAACTTTTTTTTAAAAAAAAACGCATAAAATTTGCAAAATCTCATCGGTTCTTTATTTGAAACGTTAGATTGGTTCATGACATTTACTTTTTGAAGATAATTTCATTTAAATGTTGACCGCGGCTGCGTCTTAGGTGGTCCATTCGGAAAGTCCAATTTTGGGCAACTTTTTCGATCATTTCGGCCGGAATAGCCCGAATTTCTTCGGAAATGTTGTCTTCCAAAGCTGGAATAGTTGCTGGCTTATTTCTGTAGACTTTAGACTTGACGTAGCCCCACAAAAAATAGTCTAAAGGCGTTAAATCGCATGATCTTGGTGGCCAACTGCCCATGCATCCCGAAAAATGCACTGTTTGGTGTGGTTTGTACGCTGGTGGAATCATTGGACCGTATTTTTTCAAAGATGCTGTTGGACGCAACGTTACGGTGAATGGCGATCGCTATCGTTCGATGCTAACAAACTTTTTGTTGCCAAAAATGGAAGAACTGAACTTGGTTGACATGTGGTTTCAACAAGATGGCGCTACATGCCACACAGCTCGCGATTCTATGGCCATTTTGAGGGAAAACTTCGGAGAACAATTCATCTCAAGAAATGGACCCGTAAGTTGGCCACCAAGATCATGCGATTTAACGCCTTTAGACTATTTTTTGTGGGGCTACGTCAAGTCTAAAGTCTACAGAAATAAGCCAGCAACTATTCCAGCTTTGGAAGACAACATTTCCGAAGAAATTCGGGCTATTCCGGCCGAAATGCTCGAAAAAGTTGCCCAAAATTGCACTTTCCGAATGGACCACCTAAGACGCAGCCGCGGTCAACATTTAAATGAAATTATCTTCAAAAAGTAAATGTCATGAACCAATCTAACGTTTCAAATAAAGAACCGATGAGATTTTGCAAATTTTATGCGTTTTTTTTTAAAAAAAAGTTATCAAGCTCTTAAAAAATCACCCGATATATGACATATTCTTATTGTCCTCATCAGCTTAGTATACGAAATATTTTTGTTATACATTATCCACTTCACTCTTCGCTAAAGTGCTCTACCTAACTATATCTCAAGCTATTTCAGTACCCCAATTACTTAAGTCTGCAAAATTTATTAAATTTTATATCAAGTCGCGACAAAGTGGCGAGTACGTGCCACTTCAGGATGTGTTCCTTTCTCCTCTTGTCCTTTTAAAATTAATTCTGTCAATTTCACTCAGTAATTATCAGTTGTCCGGCGATGACAACTGTCCTTAAGAATATGCGTATGACTCATCACTTTTGTGAGTTCATAGAACACTAATTACTGTCGCATACTATATACTCAAATATCAGTCAGACAGCAATTACTGAAGGGAAAATTTTTAACAATGTCTGCAAACAAGTTTTGCAAAAAAGTTGTAAAAATTTGTAGATCGATTTCTTAATTTTTATACGCTGTACTTTTTATCGACTTCGAAAACTGAGTCTAGTTATAGCTGGAGTATTTTGTATAAAAAGTTTGAAACGTAATAAACTTAACCTATAGTTATGTTAGGTTAGGTTAATCTGGTAGGTCAATAAGCCTCACATAGACCAGTTTGGTTCTTTGCGATACCAGATGGAGTTCAGTTGCTAAGTCCAAGAGGAGTAGTCATCCTTTGTATGCTTCTGTCGAGATCGTCGTATAGACAATGGATGGGTTTCCCAATGTTTATCATGTGTTTGGCTGTTAGCCATACACCATTCTTGTCAATCTTGTCAGCTATTTCATTGCCCACGATGCCCTGCTTCCAAAGACCCTCGATGGCACATGGTCTGGCTCAGATGCAGTTCCACTCACAAGACTACACCAAAAAAATGGCTTAATTCTTGAATAGCGTCACAAGATGAACGTAATGGTATTCCAGTTTTGCCAGAAAAATAACAAGAGGTGTGAATTGTGCACCTAATTCTCCAAATTTCAATGTGCCTAACCTTTTAAATATTATGACTTACGTCCATGACCAAATAGAATTATATTCTTAAGTCTTTTAAACGAGCATTCGGATGAAAGCAGCAAAGCATACGTCAAAAAAGATACTAGACGATTAGATTAGATATTTGATGTCCTGACTCCATCTTCATACGATCCCGGGGTAATTTAGGAACTCGTGTTCTGTTGTCTTTGCTTTTTGACCACATTAGCGACTCAGATCCGTGGAATAGTATCCTATAAAATCTCCCAAACTACCTAACATTCTTTCTGGGAAAAGCGTCTAGTTCTCTGAACCGTTTTGTATCGAACTCTTCCAGAAACAGTCGAAGCCCAGACGTTTGTGGCCAGTGTTGTTTTATACTGAAAACAGTCCGCTACTATCGGACTGGTTGCCGCAGCTTCTTTGGTCAGGAGATCGACTAACTCACTGAAACTTATTTTTATGCACTCTGCGATTGCCGAGTTGTAGTTAACCGGACGGGTCACAAACTGAAAGACCTTTAGCTACAAGGGTTAGATGCGAATTACCAATAAGCAATTCAGGACAGCATTCAACGGCTAGAAGAGGTAGAGTCTTAAAGGCTTGTGTCTCCATTCAATAAACGTTCATGCTAAAACTCTATGGTTGAATACCTAACCAGCCCACAAGTATAAGTGGATGGGCTCATGTCTTAATCACTGCAGCGGTGGAGCTTCCGGGAGGTCAACCGGTTTTGTTTACAGAAGTTCACTTTTACTATGTGTTTAGTCAATGAAGGACGGTAGTTCTGAAGCTTATAATTATCGCGGGTATCTATCACCTGGAATAAGAGTTGATTTCAACATGAATCCAAACGTCAAAACTGGAATGTCTACAAGGTTAATCGTGTTTCCTTGCTCCGGCAGGGTGCACAAAGAATTTGAAGTGCAGAAAATAGAAAAAATTTACTTACGAATTGGTATTAACTTTTAGATTTTGAACTTTGTTATAAAGAAATTGATAATCTCACATTGAATAATATGGGATAGTGCGGTTATTCGATCGTTCAGTTCTACGATTACAGTTGCAGTTGAAGACGCTTAAGAGAGAACTTAACTATCTACTAAATTTTATTAAACTTTTTGTAAGAGTTGAGGATGTCCAAGTGGAATGTCGAGTCATTTCCTCTGCGCGCTCGAGTCATTTCCTCTGCGCGCTCGCTCGATACACTCGGATGGACACAGGAACGTCGGCACCTATACGTTGTAGGTATTGGATATTGAAGAATTCGTTGTTGTTCTAACGGTTATCAATCTCTGTTAGGATAGTAAGGGTTATCCATGTTGTCGTCTACGTCATCTAGCGGGAGGCCCAGGAAACGGGCTGTTTCCACGGGGTCGGACCAAAGAGAAAGGGGTGTTAGATGAGTAGGGTTGGTAGGGCATGCAAAGAGGTGGCCAGTGTCATGCGGAGACTCATCTGCATTGAGGACATATATTGCGTCGAAGAAGTCCTGAAGGGTCGGCGTACTGTACGATGTCGTCGACGTAGTTAAGGAAAAACCTCTTGATGGCCCTTGCAGGTGGCTGAAAGGGTGATTCCTACAAAAATATCCTAGCAGGAACTGCTTGCAGAGGAGTTCATTATACTCCTTAACTGGGAGCATAAGCGTCTCACTATATAGGTGTTCGATGGGAGATAACAAGGGACATCCTGTCGTGGTCCGGAGTGCAGTGTTCTGGCAGGTCTGGGGTTTCCTCATCTGTGTTCCACTGCATCCAGGCGACCATGAAATATGAGGTTCCGTGCAGTGACGAAATGAGAAAGGTCGGAGAGCTAGTTGTTTACTTTTGAACACATGCCATCGATTCCATAGCCCGACGTCAACATCGTGCAATCATCTGCGTACGAGGTTATGGAAACCCCCTCTGGTGGCTGTGGGAGTTTCGAGATGTAGAAGTTAAACAGTAACGGGGAGTGGACACCACCCTGCTGAACCCTCTGTTTAATTCTTCTCAGTTTAGATGTTACACCTCGAAATAGTACGGATGATTGTCGACCGCTCAGGTAGTTCATGGTCCACCTCTTCAGTCCTGGAGGAAGCGTATTGTTTGTTTCGAAGAATTCGTAGTCACTAACCATGGCTGAGTATACATCCGAAATCTATTAATAGTCTCGGAAAGCACTTCTTAACTTATTTACAACCGCAACCATGGCAAAGTCTATTGCCTTTATTACAATTGAGAAATAACATCGCTAAACGAATGGTTGAACACATCTCTCATTAAACCTTGGGGCGCTTTCAAAAGCATCGCTCTTTTTTTCAAATTTAAATCTTGCCTTGCGAGGCAGTTGAGCAAGAAGTTTCCCGCTTGATTGACTTAACTAATTGAGTTGCTTAAATTTGATTAACACATCATCAGTGTACCATATGTTAAGTAAAATCAACTGCCAGTGCGAAAAAAGCTCAGCTTCCAAGCAAACTAGCGCCTTCCATACATATACCACAAATATTTCTTGCATAATCGAGTAGCCACCTTCGCTGCCACAAACCTGTGCACAACGCGTGGCCCACATGCGCCGTCTTGCCGCATTACGCTTAGCAGCAACCCACACATACACGCAGCCAGCACTCCTTCATGGCTGAATGCTCAAAAAAGGAGGCATGGAATAAAAAACAAGAACATACAACAATGTTGCACCAAAGAGCTGCAGTATCACTAATAACAACAGCAACAATACGCCAGTTAACAAGCAATAACCAGAAGCTTGAGTTCGGCGCGCAGCCAACACGCGCACGAAGGACCTCAGCACGCCACACACTCACACCGCTTAACACAGCCAGCAACTAATAATAATATGTATGAGTAAATAACGCCCGCTATGAGCACAAGTAGTCAAAGGTCGTTAGTGTAAATAGTAAAAAAAAAAGTGAAAACAAAAAAACAAGTAATAAAAAGTGCGACAAAAAATGTTGATCGCTCGTTGATCACCGATCATCACACATAATTGTGGCACAAGAGTTCACATTTTTTTTACAAAGTTCTGTGTTAATTTACAACAACAACGCTCTGGTATTGATATTAAATTTTGAAACTAAAAATATATGCTGATGTGGCACTTAGGCTTTGTGGCATACAAACAAAAACAAAAAAAAAACGAAAAAAACCTGATAGACACAAATTTTATTACCTTAAAGGCCAACAAAACACTGTCGAATTGCTTCCCACGATCACAAAGGATCAGCAGTGAGCAACAGAGACCAGCAAACCATAACACTAAAGCAAATTGATTGGTGCGACATGAGGTATGCAACACTATTAAATTACACGCAGTGAACGCAAATATCCTGACGAACGACCGATTAAGGCGTAGAGCAGCGTACAACAACAGCAGCAACAATGAGTGTAGGCAGCATTAATGCTAGC
Source organism: Bactrocera neohumeralis (assembly GCF_024586455.1). NCBI lineage: Eukaryota > Metazoa > Arthropoda > Insecta > Diptera > Tephritidae > Bactrocera > Bactrocera neohumeralis. The sequence goes on from NC_065919.1 coordinate 18,479,183, forward strand.
AACAAATGTTCCTTAAGATTATTTGCCTTTCAATTTATTTTTATTTTAATTTTTTTTTATTTAACATTTTTTTTCACTTTTTTCAACATTTTATTTTCAATTTTTTTTTAATTTTTTTTTTTTTTTTGCCTCCATAACTCCTTTATATGCTGTGTAAGCCTTATTTGTATTATTTTCAATTTTTTCTGAATGCTGCTGCTTCTTCTTCCTTTCTTGTGCTTCCCTTTAGTGCAGCAATAAATTGTATTTGCCTTGCCATTGAAGCGTTGAAAATCGAAAATATTCTCCCACGATCGTTTTTCCATATAGACTTTTTCCAATACTCATATTTACTATGTAGAGCGTCAGTCCCTGTGGATCCTTAAGCAAAATGCACACGTGTTCCATAAAATTTCTGTGCGTGCTCATACAAAGTTTATGCACGATTTGCTTTATAAGAAAAAAAAACTACAAAAACAACCTGCCGTTGTTGTTGCATACAAAATTTGATGGCATTAACTATAAGATAGCAGGACACTTGGGCAGCAGCAGCAACAACAACAACCGACACGACCAAAAACGAAAACCAAAAGTGATCATTAAATGGTCCAAGTGTTTGCCTCAAACAAAAAAAAAATATATAAGAAAAAAAAACAACAACAACGCACGTTTTCATATAACAGAAACTGAAATTAAAGAAAAAAATCACTAACAAAAACAAAAAGTGAAGAAAAAATCTAAAAAAAATGCTTGATCCTTAAGGCAAGTAGCAAAAGGATCCGCTTGCAAAAACACGGCTTGCATTCAAAAGTGTGGGAACATGACCGTACACGAGTTTCACACGATCCCAGTGCCAGGATAAGCAGACTCCGACATGAAATGAAATGAAATGAATTACTTTTATGCCCATTATCCTTATGGCTTATATATATAACTACGCGCATTGTCTGTCTGCTGCATCTCCAATTCCCTACAATTCCTTCGCATCCACCTCCTCATCACAACCAGCCACAAACATGTCAACGCACAGGTGTGAGTGAGCGCGCTTGCCAGCTGCGCTCTCGCTCTCACCACCGGCTGCAGGTTAAATCTCACACACCAGCACGGCACAGCACAGCACACAGCTCGTCGCTCATCTGTGGCACGTCGAAAACGCACCTGCCATTTTTTATGTACGGATTTTTCAGCTCCTTTTGTCTGCGCACACAGATCCTGCTGGCGTTCCCACACTCCGAAAACCGACTTGTTTATGCGTACTATTGGAATTTTATGTGCGATTCACTTCACTACTCTCTCTCTCTCTACCCTGTGACCTGCTATGCCTTTTCACATATACTTGTTGTTGTGCGCATGCGCCGTGCGATTTCGTATAAAAGGCGCACCAGCGACAGGACTCAACATCATTCAAGCGATAGCATTCGTACAGTGAGCAACAGCAGCAAGTCATACACAGCTCTACGTTAAAAGCAAGTCTTTGAGTATATTTTCTTCTTCACACACAAATAACCGTAAAACAAAACCACAACACAAAATGTACACAGCCGAGTATGAGAACAGCGTCAACATGAGCGCCGAGAAGCAACAGAAGAAGGTCAGCTATAGCATTAAGCGTTTGCTGAAGCAACTCTTCAAAACACAACAACAAAAGCAAAAGCAACAACAAGAATTGTTGGAGAATTTCGCCAACAGCAAGAAAGCCAACTCATTGGAATCACTCGAATCTCTGGAGAATTCACGCAATGCCGATCTGGAGTCCGTAGCTGAGTGCATCTCTCTCGAATCCTGCGAGAATGATGCCAATGAACGTTTGGCCGCCTCATGCGATTTGGAAGATTACGAATTTGCCGATATCACCACAGTGCCCGTACATTTCTTACGCACAGCACATGGTACTTTCTTCTGGACCGCCAACACTGATTTGCCAGCCGATAATGATCTTATCGAACCCTTGTACTGCAGCACTGGCAATCAAATCGCCACCACACAAATGCAAGATCGTTGGGCACAAGCCTAAGCGCCTGTTTGTGATGAGCGAGCGAGTGTGATACAGCGCCATTGAGGTCTTCCAGGTCCACTACACACACACATAGTGGATCATGCTGAGAAACGCAAAGCTTTAATTGTTTGTGATATTTTTGAAAGTACTTACATGTTTATAAGAAATGGTTAGAAAATTAATGTTTACAAATATTTATACAAAAGAAATAATTATACAATATAACAATGAAAACAAAAACTAAATACTCTTGTGTTATCTTTATGCGGTTTGGTTGGGGATTTCTTACTCTCTGCTTGGTTTTTGTTATCGCATTCTGCTTTACTTTGTGCTCAAAATTAAAATATCAAGCTGTAATGTGGTTCCCTAAAATTTAAGTACTCGACAAAATATTTTTCTTAGAAATTTGCATATTCTTTGAGGTAGATGATGAAACATTCGTAATCAAAATCGTAACCAAATGAAATAAAAATAATTTTATAACCAAAACTAAAATTTTTTTTCAATATGTGTGGTTTCTAATATAACGTTTTTCCTTCGCCTGTAAACGTATGAAAAGTGATGTTACGTTATTTTGCATTTTAGGTGACGATAACAGTTATCGTCTATTGGTAGTCGAAAAAGTCTTTTCGTATTTTGTCAATAGATGTCGCTGCAGTCGTATATCTCCAGTGCTACCTACCACATTGTGTCATACCATATAGTGCTGGAAAGGTGAGATTAAGCTTCATTTAACCAAAATTAAATTCGGGGAGTTAAGAAAAAGTTAAAGCGGTTCAAAAATGAGTAAAAATTATGAAGAAATCTTCCACTATGAGCTTCTTCAGCCTGGTCGAACGATTGATTCTACATTTTACTGTCAAAAACTGATAAGATTGAAGCAAGCAATCGAAAAAAACGACCCGAACTGACCAACAGAAAGGGCTTCGTCTTTCACCAGGACAACGCTAGACCACACACATCTTTGATGACTCCGCAAAAACTTGGCGAGCTTGGCTGGGAAGTTTTGATGCATCCACCATATAGTTCTGAGTCCAGCCAAGAGGGGCCTGTGAAAATTACTTGTCGCAGTTTTTCGCCGAGCAGCCAGAAAAATTTTACACTGATAGAATAAGGTCTTTACCCGAAAAATGGTAAAACGTGGTCGACCAAAATGGTACATATTTCGTAATGCGACCGAGAAAAGAAGATCCATGAAGAATTATACACAACGTTCTCACTCTCCAGTAGAAAAGACTAGATCAATGGTTATATTATTGACGAAAACGGCGAAATCAGAAAGTAGACTCCCTAAAAAAAGAACTGTGGGCAAAACAGAAGCTGGCATGTGGACACAAGAGGCACAGCTCATGTCTTGGAATACAGGCAACATAGAAGACAAAGTAACTTTGGGTTAGTTTTGGACTAATCAAAAAGCTTCTACGTCTAAGTAAAGTAATATTGTTGAAGTTATCACGGGCCATCTACCCTTAAGATATCATTTTCAGCAAATCGGAAAAGTAAATTGGGTGGAATGCAGCATGCAAAAAGCATCATGAGAGGCTGGAACATTATCTATGCCAATGCGCAGCCTTCAGATGGATAAGATGGTATATATTCCATGGCTTCTAATGTTTGAACTTAAAAGACAATGAGCAGCTAGAGTTTAAAACCAGTTTTTTTTACCAAATCCACCGAATTGTTCGATAAGTCTTAATTTGGTTACCACCCGGGAGCACAATGTGGCTAATGATGTCTTAAGTGTGGCTGCCCGCGGTATGCTGTTCGAGAGCTTCTCCTTTCAATCAATCGCTTAACTGTAACGTAATTTAACACGAGTATTTGTGAGTTCTTTTTGGTTTCTTTAAGACAATCAGCTGTTTATGAGTTTTTATTACGAACCCGTACATTCTGGAGAATCCATCCAGAAAGATCTAGGCGTAACTTCAAATCACTCATGCAGAAAGAGTAAGCTGACGATCGCTGTGCGGAATTTCACCAAGAATCGAGAATGCTGAGGAACTTCTTGCATCAAGTTGGTTAGAGGAGAAAGTTTACAAATACATATAGTGAAAATTGCTAATTTGCGAACCCAACCAGGAAGTGTTGAGTTGTTTCCACCTCATATTCTTCCATACAGCTTCTGTAAATGGCATCTGGTAAGACTTCCAACCCTACAGCATGGACGCTAATAGGGCTACGGCCGTTTAAAAGCCCCTCAACTAAGGAGATGCTAGCCCTACTGAGGCGAAGGGATCACTAGATCTCTTGCGATCGATATGATGATGTACCGATGATGGCCCAGCGCTGGCCAAGTAGTAGTAGAGCACAGGAGGATACGCATTCTAGGGCGCCTTTCCTTTCTAGCTCATAAACTTTACAATTTTCTGCGATTTCCCTATGACCTGGTACTAAACCAATTTTATCACAAAGACACTCGATACTATTGATAGCGAGATTAAGCACTTCTCGACCAACCTTGAACACGCTGTTAATGAGTTCAAAGTTAGTATCGCCGCTCTGCTATCTGAGTAAATGGTCCCTTCTGTGAAGGAGGCTGTACTCCGGAGCAGTATATCTACTGTTACCTTAATGGCTGCAGCCTTCCAATCTTCTTTACGGATGGGCCAACGTAAAGAAGCGCACTGCCTCTCTCCTCCAAAGGCTCATGTGGTAAACACTAATTGTTACTTCAAGATACAGACTCTAATTCAATACGTCTTAGTTGTCATGATAAACCAGAACTATACTACAATTCCATGTTAGACTTTCTAAGCAAATTTCTTTTTTGTATTTAAAACACTTGGATATGTACAAATGAATATAGTTATTAGAATTTCGAAATTGATTTCTTAATATTTTCACACGTTCCCATTGAAATTAAAAACAAAAAAAGAAACAAAATACACCACACTTATTATTCCCTACTTTGTCATTATAGCTCGGCAATTTACAGCTCATTTATTTTCTCCCCTCTCACTAATTAAGAGTGTTTACGACGATTGCCACTTTTCTTACACTTCCAATTTCTTTTGTTAATTTCCGCCACCATAATAATCGTAATTATTTCTTTGACTGCACACACAGGTAGCTTGTTCTTCGTTCTCGCTAAGATTAGTTGGCATTATAGGCCTTACCGACAGGCACACATACATAGTTACTTTAGTTGTTTAGTTACATTTCGGCTTATTGTCTTTCAACTGGACAATCATTTAGTGTTTCTGATTGGTCCCCTGTAATTTTGCTGCCTCGTTCCAATTAGACTAATTGTTATGTGGCTAATGCGCTTGATCGCCGCCAGGTGCCGCTGAGAGTATCAATTTTAGAAGTAATCTGCCTTAAATGCGATCAATTTAAGTTGAGTCGGCTTTGCGGCCCACACACTTAAACCGTTAGCAGTTCAGCCTCTTTCTATGTTGTTGAGTCCATTTGCGGAATGAGTTGGATAGATATCTGAAGCGTATTCACGTTTTAGGAAGGAGCGGTTGATGTCTGGTTGGGACTTTTTCCAGCTTTCGCGTCAGCAACTTGGTTATTCAGCTATTTGTGGTTAGTCGAAAAGTATTGGCACAGCAATAAGGGTTTATATTTTATTTGAAATACTAAAAAGCAGCAAACTCTGTGGTTTCAGTAGGAGTTAAGAGTTAACGGTTTACTGATCAACTGAACTTTCATATAGACGAAAATTTAGAACCAGTGCGGCTAACTTTACACTGCTCTATCGCCGATCTGCATGCTATACTTAAAGTTAAGGCCCATAGCTTTAAGCTATTATAGATAGGAACTTATTCGTGTCTTGTAGGCCTCTGATTAACTTTTGTGGGGAATTCAGGTGACACTTAATGTTCTTAGAATTTGCAAAAGCGGTGATTAAGTACTTTAATTTAAAGTAATGTCAACACTCCAAGGAAATTTACTTCAACAATAGGGTCGGTTATCGTTTTGCAATCGAAAGCAAAAGTAGAGGTATATATTCCACTTAGAAATTCTTGAATTTCTCCTAATATCGTGATAGTGAGTGAATCGACAGTACAAAAAGAAAAGCCACTTTAAAATGCCAATCTTCTAATCCAATCTTCTGCTTTACAGGAGATTCGTCTTTAAATCGCTAGAGTTGTTCAACCAAGGATACACCTTGATAGACTTAAGTTAATATTTGACTTCCCATACAAGCAATTGGTCTAATAGACTGACATAAAAAATATTTCCAATAAGTAAATGTCGTGTTATCATAGAAATACGTAAACAACATACATACATATATTTTCAATTCAACCGTCCTCTCTTGCAAAGATTGCTTACTAATTATCACTTCAGGCACGCCTTGTGCTGGAACGAACCCACTCAGATTCATTGGTTAACGGGTAAAGAGTTGAGGTAGGGAAGGGGTAATAACTACGGTCGGCTTTCCTTCAACACATATGACTCGGCATTGATAATACTAAGTCGCTGAACTTGCAAAAACAGCAGTTTTGATGTATGAGGGCCCAAAAGAGCACAGCACTTATTAAAGGACAGGTGCTGATGTCATGACTTTAAGTGTGGTTCTGAGTGTATCAGTGCACCATTATCGGCTTGTGCGAGTATTCTACTTGGTGCTTTTAGATCTTCCGTAACCTAGAAAATATTTCCATTTTCATACCAATTCAGATCAGCATTTAGTCACTAAAAACAGCGTCAGAGACCTACTATAACTTGAACATTGAAAGTACTTAAAGAAAATGGTATTAGAACCACCTAGTCCATATGTAGAGCGCAATTTGTCTCAGTCATTTGATACTATACTGAACATAGGTCCCCGCAAGACTGAAATGGCACAAAAATCCGAGAGTAAACATCAAGAAGCTCTCTACAGCGTATACTCAATAAAGATCTGTTTCTCCATGGTTACAAAATTCAAATAACACAACAACTAAAATCGTATGACCATACAGAGCGAAGAAAGTTTGTTCAATGGATTATTGAGCATCAACAAATGGATGCTGATTTTTGGAGCGAAATCTTCATCAGCGATGAAGCCCATTTTCACCTTACTGGGCTTGTTAATCGCCGAAATTGCCTCTTTTGGGGTTTTGAGCACCCACATGAGACTTTTCCAACGCGTTTACTCTCTGGCCTTGGTGATCACAATTGGCCCCTTAGAACCTATTCTATATACTTAATGTTTCAATAAAAATATTACAATTGAAAGACTATAAACTGTGTTTTCTGTTTAATTCCAATCATGCGTTAATTTAGGCACATTTTACTTCTAGTCGGCGATTTAGTAAGGACAAGCACCAAGTTTTGCACTTATTCTGGTATGAAACCGCTCGATCTTTCTAAGCGACATCGCTTCGCTCTATGGGCTCTTGAAAAGTTCCAAAAAGATCCGACGTTTCCGAGCCAAGTTTTTTTCAGTGATAAGGCTCATTTTTGGCTCAGTAGGTAAGTAAACAAGCAACATTGCCGCTTTGGGAACAAAGAACAATCGAAAGAGATTCAAGAGCCGATGAAATCATCAATTCATATTTATTCGAAAATGTTGCCGGTGAGAACGGAACCGTCAATGCTGACAGTTATCGCGCAACGAAAACCGACTAATTGATGCCTGAAATTGAATTTCGTTATTTCGCCGCAATAGATTTATTGAGAGAACACCAAAATCGTGTGATATCACACCGTTAGACCTTTTCCTGTGTGGATATGTAAAGTCTAAAGTCTATGTGGACAATCCCGCTTCAATTCAGGTCTTGGAGCAAAACATCATGCATGTCATTCGCCAGTTACCGGCTAAAATGGTCGAAATTTGGACTCAACGAATGGACCATCTGAGAGTCTTAGCCGCGTCCAACATTTGAAAGAGATAATCTTCAAAAAGTAAATGCCAAAGAATGTTCTTTCGATTGATAATAAACATTCCCCATTAAATTTGAAGTTTCTGTGTTTTTTCTTTAAAAAAGTAGGGAACCTCGAAATAGATCACCCTTTACTATAACTGAATTAAAAAATTAAAAAAATATGATTTAAAAATTCAGGCATTAATTCTCAATTTATTTTAAATATTATGTGTTATGTATGTAACTTCAGGAATTAGGTATTTGGCATTTGCCGTTAAAGCTTGATACCAGTTAGAGGAATACCAGTTCACTTCCATAGATTGCTGACAACTTACAAAACAAATATTCATTTCGATTTTTTGTTTGACATTACAGCACTTATAGTTCAAATAAAGCTTACAATTAATTAAAATAAACAAAATATAAATTATTTGTTCTGAACGCGCTAAATTATACAATAAATAAAGCAGATGACGCTGAACTTTGTAATGATGCATTCAAACACTTTTATGCATACAAGTAATATTATATTATATCACAGACAACAAGTAAAGCAAAGTGTGCACTGCATATGTGTGAGTGTGTGTGTGGCGAAACACGTTGCGACGATTGGTTCAGGGGCCACAGCGCCAGCCCACGCCTGCTACGTGCGCCTTGGAAGACAGACGATTCTGTTGATACAATTTCATTCCAATTGTGTATGTGTGTGTGCGTGTATTATACAACTACAACTAAAGCCTTAACTAATGGTGCACCGCTAGTCACCAGGGACGCCACATCGGATCGGATGAGCAGGAATCCACGGACACAACGGAGGCGGTATCGCGCGTCGAACAGCTACTATCCACCGTCGTCACATCGATGAGATCCTGCTCCTTGCATGTGCTTGTCGCTGCAGCAGCCACAGCCGCAGCAGTAGCATAGGATCTATGCGCCGCCTCACTAACAGCACTGTAGTAATCTATTGGCGACTTGGCGCTGGTCGGTGACTCTAGTGAGCCCAACGATTCACCGCATTCACTGTAATTGTAATTTGCCGACGGCATTGGCATTTGCAGTGTTAACGGCAACGGCAACAGGTTGGCATTCGTGCAGGCGGTTGTTGGTGGCATTGCGCCGATGGCGGTCACCGTTGAGCTGCGCAGCAATTGATGTTGCATTTCGATGAGACGCGTCGAGAGGAATTTCATAATTTTGCCGCCCAACTCATCCGCTTGACACTGTTGCAGTAGTACTTGTGAGATTTGATCTGCCGCATGCACGTAGCCGGAGCGAAAGGACTCGATATGCGCGCTAGCCTGAGATTGTAGCGAAAGACTGCCGCGTTGTTTCAGCTTACGCATGTGTTCGACCGTTAGTTCGAGTATGTCGGCTTTCTCGAGACGCGTTACATGTTCACCTTCCTGCTGCAGGCACTCCACCATCAGATCCTTGAGATCGTCGAGACACTTGTTGATGCGCGCGCGTCTTTTGCGTTCCAACAGTGGTTTCATCACCTTGCGGTACTGATAGGTTTTGGACATTTCCATGACCATTGTTTTTATTTATTTTATATTGCGCGTTGCAACTGTGCTTTGGTTGAATTCTATATTTATTTAAATTTAAATTTGCGTACGCGTTCTTTCGTTATCCGTGATTTTGGGAACTCCGTTGGGAGACACAAGTGAGCTTAGCGTTTATAAGTTGTTTCTGGTTCGCGTGTCGGTTTCAAAATGAGCCAACAACCTGCCCCGTTCACAACTTTTATACAATAAGGGGGTTTTCTGCGCTCACACAGCTCGTACGGGTTGCTGTTTGTGGTGGTTGGTTGCACGATCGCTGCACGATCGCAATGGTGGTCGGTCGACTGTGTGCTATCGGTGTGTATGTATGTGTGTGGTGCAAGTGCTACCAGTGCTAAGTGAGACTACTGTGCAGTGGCTGCGTTGATGACTGTTGTCGGCTTTGTGATACTCAAAGTCAGCCAGTGAGAGAGTAAGCGAGAATGGGAATGCGTTCAAAGTGTGACCGAAAAGTGTTGTTTCTTATTGTGATGGGTAAAATTTGGTAGCAACTTTGCGGCTATTTGATTTTTTTCAATTTGGTATCCGGACATAGGCATATACCCAAATGTGGATCAAGATATCCCCTTCTCCATCTACCGATCATGCACGAAGTTTTTGAAAAAGCGGGAAAACCGGGCTCAGCAATTGGCCTTAGGATAGGTTAGATGACTTATCGGAGCCATCCTTTGTCCTTTGTGACACCATAGAAAAGAAAGACTGTTCGAATTTAAAAAATTAGCAAAACGCTTAGTATCCAATACAAATTTGCACACGCGTTTAATTTCCACTCCTGCCAGTTTGGTGGGATGTCTGAAGGTATGCGCTCCCAAGTGTTTAAGTCTTGACCTCCAAAATGCGGGACAGTCAAGAAGGAAGTGTTGAGTTGTTTCCACCTCATCTTCAGCAATCCATCTGTCTGGTAAGATTCCCAACTTTACAGCATGGACGCCAATTAAAAGCCTTACAACTAGGAAGAGGTTAGCCTTATTGAGGGCAAAGAGATCACTAGATCTCCTGCGTTTCATCTTGGGCCTAAAGACTTTTTCCTCAGCACCGATGGTGGCCGAGCGCTGGCCAAGCTTCCGTCCAGAACACATGGGGAAACCCACCCGCTCCCATTTTACCGATAGCGGTTCTAGGGTGCCTTTCCTTGCTTTTCATCAGCTTTGTAATTTCCTACGATTCCGCTGTGGCCCTTAATTGGCCTTACGAGCGACTGACACCGAACCGTAAGCACTCGAGAAGCAAAGCAATCACCAGGTCCTTGCAACCGTACGATATAGTAAAGTTATATCTACCGTATATATATTTTAGTGGAACATGAAACACTAGAATGAAGAGACTTTCAAAAGTTACGGATACCTTAGTATAATAGTCTTCTCTACAAAAACCTTGTATGTTATTTAGCCAGTTCAGTAAAAACTTCGGATAACTTCGGTAAAGAATTTACATAAAATAATCCTGAAGTTATTTCTAAACACGATGAAAGAAATATAGCAAGGAACCAAAACTATTTATTAGCTTCGTAAAAACACTTCAGGAGCCAAGTATTTCCAATATGTGCTGGATGATCCGTTCAGAATCGAGTTCCGAAATCTGATTACGACAACTGTCGGATCGGACTAACTACTTCAGGCCCACTAAGGAAGCTCTTATAAAATATGTTGGACATCCATAAAGTCTCGAAGGAAACCTTTTATTTCAGGGTTATTTCCACAAACATCAACAACACTTGCCGTTATTCACGCGGGACTTCACAACATTGGTCCCATTGCTGCCCAATCGCATAGCGTACGACCAGCAACACTTTGCCATTTCAAACTGCTCAGTATAACTATGAGCACACGCGTACTCCGCACACATAATCAAAAGAGAGCGACACGGTGTTCGTGAGACGCGCCAGCAAGTAGTGATCGTGCGCGGCGCTTGTGCCAATCAGAAGAGCATAACACGTTGGAGTGTTGCTCACACGATCAATAACGACAACGTGCATGCAAACATAGTTGTCGGATGACGGAATTGCCCGCTAGGGGCACAAATACCAATGCAATGGACGTTCGGTCGGTTGGTTGGTTGGTTGGTTGGCTGGCTGCCTGCCTGCTTGGTTGTTTGGCCCCACCACGCGGGCATGTCTTACTTATTGTCAATGATGACAGTTCTCTGCCGCTGCCACTGACTTGTGTCATGCTGTTGTTGCTTATTACTACTGTTGTTGTTGGTGTTATTGCTGGTGCTTTCGTAAATCGCATTGTGTATTTTGTTCGTACGCTACACACTTTTCCAGACCGTGGGAAACAGATTTGTCGTGTGTTTCCCACACGATGGACGGATGGATGGATTGCGATACGTTGCGATGCGCGACGACGATGACGACGTCGACGATTGTGGCGATGCGATCCGATGGATTGTTGTTGAAATGTTGCCTTTGTTACTTTGCGCTTTAAGTATTTGTTGGTCTTATTGCTATTGTTGTAGGCTTTTCTTTCTTTTACTTTTTTTGTACTTGTTTGAGCTTTAGTTATTGGGCTGCCGGTTGGGTCCCGCATTTTGCGCCACTGCTGCGCCTTAGCTGGAGCTCTTCGGTCGTTTGTATGTAGGTTTGAAGTCGCGCAATTACGCTGAGGCATGCTCGACTGATGATGATGGCATGAATTTCGTTGAAGCGTATCAATTGAGTTGGTTGGCGGTCGAGCCGACGGGCGTTCGTTTGACGGATGGACGGTCAATGAATAGCTTGCCGGGGTTTACTGGGCAGATGGTGGGACACGGGATCCGACTGTTTGACGTGTTGTTTTGTTTGTTTTAGTTTAGTTTGCAGTCAACTTTTGTTGTTGTTTAATTTTTGTTTTTGTTGGGGAGCGCATGGGTCCCACAGTTTGCTCTACCATATAACAGTGCATCGGCATTTTGCAGAAAACTTGCGGGCTCTTGTTACTTTTTTTACAACACACATAATTTGCCGCTTCTCGGGTGGGGTGCCGCAACACACACCAACACACACACACATAAAACACGCAAATTACAAAAGTAAAGCCATCAGCCGTCTGTCAGTCATTGTTGCTGCGACAAGTGTTGTGGGATTTGTTGGCTGATGTTTTTAACCTCACGTCGCTTGTCCCTAATGCGCTGAGGGGGAACGCACAGCATTTAACTGCGAACATATTCATAACTGTTAGTCACCCAAAAATTACGATATACAATAATTTGTGTTTACATTTTATTTATTTTCCAATGAACATCAAGTCGGCACACATTAAGTATTTGCTTTGCTAAATGCACGTACTTACGAGGGCGTTGTACTGAATCAGTGGTTTTGCGGACAATCTTGCTTCGTAAATTTCACAAACATGAGCTTTGGCTTTACAAAGCACCTGCATTTCTACTGTTCACGTGCGCTCCATCGGGATCATCAGCTCCTAAGCAGATTAAACTTGAAAGAGTTGATCGGGTTTATCAATCCATGACTGCGAGGAAGCCTTGGCATATTTGCAATGATCGATGCTGCAGCCGTTGGAATCATGGATGGACTATAGAAAGCTAATCGGTACGAGTTTCGAGATCCAGAAGGAGTCCACTATTACACATACTAAAAATCAGTGAGATGGACTTTGCTCCGTTTTATTTGTCGAAGCCGCTGCAATTTACTCAGCAACTGTCGAGACGGCGAGCTTGGCTGAAAGTGCTGAGAATTCTATACTTTTCTTTTGATTTGTGGTGAGAGCTTCACTATTATTCTAAGAAATGTTGGTCTTCATCTTTAAAACACTCAGTTTCCTGAAAATATCCTCATGGTCTATTGCAAACTGTAGAAAATTATTTGTATTTTTACAACTATAATACATGTTGTATGAAATCTCAGTGGTCAAAAGTATCTTCAAATTGGTCGTTCATCTCAACAAGTGCTGGTCAACAACCAGAACCTTTGCGACTGCGAGAAACTTCTGGCTCAAGAGTGAGCAGTAAGAGGTTATCCGAATATTAGCGAAGTCAATCTCGGCGCAATGGTTTACCTGGACACTGTCTAGCGGATTTACTCGCGGTGCGGCGAAATATTTTGTAGGACGATCTTTGAAAAAGCTATATGTAGGTAGGCGAAGTAGCTGGCATTGAAACTAATCGCCTTAGTAAATTTGAGGTGAACTCAAAACGCTTCGTCCATATATGAGGTTCTGATGATGCACTCTACTATAAGTTTATAGGTAACCAAAAGGATGTTCATCTGTCCAAGTGAGATTCGTCGATTAAGAGCAACCCTGTGACCTAACCTAACCGAATTGTGCTTCTGGATTCACTCACGCATAATACAGAGCTCTCAATTCGCAGCAACTCAATAAAATTTCAATTCAAAAAGTCTCGGATTTATCGAAATACCCTGCCTTCCCAATTTTGTATGCAAATATAATGAATTTAGTTTTAAGCAAATACGAACATACTTACACTTTTCTGGATAATAATAAAAAAAACCCTGCAGTTTTCGAGGAGCCATCACTCAACAACAGCGCAACGCAATGCAACACAAATTCCCGCACCCATTGATTCGGCGCCGCTGGCTTGTCAACTTGGCAGGGGACCTTGAGTGCAGTATACGAAAATGACAAATATAGAAACATACAAAAATACAAAAATACAATCTCAATATTTTTTCGCGCTGGTGTCAATGGTTTTGGTGGCATACGAGTAAATTATCGCTAATTAAAAAGCCCTTTCGTGTTCCCGCAAGCTGATAAGCTAATTCTAGTTTCACTGATATCTTATACATATACATACATATATTTTAAGTAAAATATTTACATAAATATTCAGCCCTATCAGTTTTGTAGACCACAAACTCTTGTTTTTAGGACTTTGCAGGTCTATTTTGAAGCGTTCGCAGCCGCATGCATATCACACTTGCAGTGCGGTTGAAATGTACTTATTTGTATACCTTGAGCAGGGTATATTAAGTTTGCCATGAAGTTTGTGACACCCAAAAAAACGTCGGAGCTCAAAAAAGTATACATAATTGGTCAGCGTGACTAGCTTTAGCCATGTCCATTTGTATATATGTACTAGTCCCACAGTTTTCGAGATATCGACCAGAAATTTCGTACCCGTCCTTTTCTCGCCAAGTCGCTGCTCGGAACCGCCGTTATCGGACCACTATAGCACATAAACTGAACAAGTGGCATCGAGTGCTTGTGTGGAAAGCTTTTGTTCTTAGCTTCAAAGTAGACCTCAGTTTTGGCGACTTCTCTTCATTCGAGGAAACTTTATTTTCAGCGAGCATTCTTTTGAGATCCAAGAACAGGAAATAGTCGCTTGGGGCTATACGATGGATGCAGAATCGAATTCGAAATCCTATTCATGGACTTTTGGCATCGTTTGCACTGGCTCGAGACACGGTGCATTATTTTCGGCGATTTCGTCCTTCAAACAGTCTAATAAGGCCAAGGCAGTCAACAAAAATTATTCCACGCGCATCCAAAATACAGACGCCCATAATCTTGCCAGATGACTGTTAAGGTTTCAAAGCTTTAGAGTGAGTTAATCGTGTGCTGTCTATTCAGATGACCGTCGATTGGACTTCGGAGTGAAAAAATGGAGACTTGTTTCCTCGGTTGTCACATATCGATGCAAAAACTCGGAATTATTAGGCCTGAATATCCCCAAATACTGCTCCGAATCATCAACTCTTCGTTGTTTTTGGTCACTGCACTATAAAATGTGGCTTGATAACTCATGACTTTTTGAACAGTGTTTTTTGTTCTTGATACCTTTTCGACTCAAGACATCACGGTGGCATGGATAACTGTTTGTTATCCTTGCTGGAATTTTCTCAAACTGTAGATGGCGATCGAGATCATTAATCGGTGTTATTTTACTTGATTTTTAACATTACATGATGCCGGTTTTCTTGTTTTAACGTCAATATTTCCGAGAATCCAATGAACTAAATCCTCGAATTGGCTACATAGAAGCATACTTTTTGGTACTAGACCCTCTTGATAATCTTATCACGACCCTTAAATTGTTGTAACTATGTACATGTTGTACATTGTGTGTGTAAGAACCACGAACACTGTGCAACTAGTTATAATTTATTTACTGCTAAAAAATTGCGGTTGAGTACATAATTTTTTGAAATAGCTTCCGATGTTTGGAATAAATTTCTGAAAATATTTTTAGATTTATGTTTTTCTAAACAGTGAGATTTTCATAAAATCTCGTAAACTATCAGAGTGAATTGGGAACGTCTTATTTCCATTAATACATAGCAATAAATAATGAGTTCCCCTTTGAATAAAACCACATTCATTCTCTTTAAGCTTGACAATCATTTGCGGTAAAAGAGTGATAAAAAAATTCTAAAAATTTATGATTTCATTATAATTTTTCATAAGCTCTTTATCAGTGTTACGATAATTCAATTCATACATCTGTAATAAAAAATAAATCTTTCCGAGTTAGGCGCTCTTTGTGAAAAAAAACCCCATAAAGATCTCATATAAGCTGAGCCCAGGTACTTTTTTGGCGTAGTAAAGGCATCAGAAATTATAAACTTGAGAGGGGAATGACCAAATTTAACGAGCTTAAAGGGTCAGTAGGGTAATCTTTATTCAATTTTTTTGTTTTTTAACTTTTCTGTTCCCTTATACCCTTGGAATTAATGTAGAAACCCACTTTACCATTGGAAGGTTTCGAAAAAGGTCCCAAAAATAATAATACCGCTCGACGTATGGAGCACTCGGAGTACAATACGCACCTGTACCTCAAACTTTAAACGCGTTTTTCTCAAAACACACTTTTTCAAATTGGCCGACATGATTCCGGTCGAACTACTCAACTTATTTGCCTAATTTTTTTTAAATGTTCACAAAACGCCTGGCTATCTAGATTCATAATTTTTCATAATTTATTGCCAATGTTATGACAAAATTTTTGTAAAAAAACATGGGGAAAAAAAACGTTAATTACTTCTTTATTTATCAAAATTTTTTCATGATTCTAGTTGGTTCGATAACCATTCACGTATTTTTTAAGAATGAATTGGGTTTTTGTGTTTCAGATGATCCAAACATGAGAAATCGTGTCCGCCAGTGAAAAAACGCACCTTATTCACCCAACCATTTCTCCGACAGATGTCATCAAAATACCTCATGATATGTGAAAAAAGTGCTATTGTACATAGAGTAAAATTTTCTATAAGAAAAAGATTTCAAAAAAACAGGCCAGATTACCCTACTGATCCCTTAAAATCACAGCAGATCAAATCAAGGCGTTTATCAGCACTTTGGAAATGCTAGGCATTTTTAGCACCAATTTGCAGTTTGGAATGGACACACTAACCACCTTGATAGGGTTCGAGGCCCATCTAAAACCTCTGTCGTGATTTGGGACCGGCACCCGGTTGCAATGCAACTACACATTGAGTGATCAAAACACTCTGCCCGCATTCAGACTTTTAACCATAACCACCACGATACGCATCGATCCGCATGAACAGGTTGGAGCGAACTCCAAGGGCTCCTGCTCCACGTGGTATCAGAATTAAGTCTCCGGTCAGTCCTCGTAGCCGAAACTACTACCAGTTGAGCTTCTATACTGCTCTGGACTGGTTACCAGGGGTTGGACCCCATACTCTCATCCCACGCAGCCACTAATCACACAAGAACCTAACCTTAAGTTTCAGCCAATTGCGCAAACATTTCGAACGTCCCTAACTGTTCGGCATGCCAACTAGTGGAAATCACACCGCTGACATCTGGCCTTCCATCTGTATAGCTAATCCCCATTTCCTCAAGGTTCGTAATATCCGAATACATTGGACATTCTGCAATGATATGTACCCAATCCTCAATGGGTGCTCCACATACAAATCCAGGCAAAAATACATACAGAGGTCCATGTCCAGTAAGTAGAAAGCACAAGCTCAGACAAAATCTGAAGTCTGGATTTCCTTCCACAAACCCAACATCCGAATGCACTCGTAAGTCACTCGGCCGTTATGGCTATTATCACAATGGTTTTGCCACTTACTCCTAACTCTTTCAAATAGAAGCCTCCTGCTTCCTAGATGTCCCCCTCTCTCCACAGCGTCGTTAGATATCCAGTCATTTTGCAGCAATGACACACTCAAACCCCTCCTTAACCAGAATGCAGATCAAGAGGGGATGGTCCTAACAACACCTGTATTGCATTCGTTGAGACGGTGCGACATACAACGCTGTTTGAAGAAGAGCTTTTGGCGCCCCAAGACTATCTTGGCTGCATCCCACCACCGCTTTGGAGTTTTGTAAAAAGACATTAGCCGAAAACTTTTGCTAGGAGTTGTCCGACAAATGGGAAACCAAACAAGCTTTACAAAGTATTTGAAGGACTTGGTGATTTGTGCGAGAATCTTCTTTATAATGAACTGATTTTGAAACTTCCGTATTGCCTGTAGAGGGCGATTGCTCTGGTGAAAGAAAAACTTTCACTATTAGTTTCGTTATTTAGTGAACTCTCGCCGAGGTATAATTATTATATTCCTAAAACAATCTTTACTGGTTACTCATTATTTAGTGCCAATTATTATTAAACATGCTCATAACGATCCATTAAGCGCAGACTTTCAAAAGCTTACCAATTCCCACGCTTAGACCGCCACAACTGGAGCACGATAAAAGACCTTCAATTAACATTCGATCACATGAAAGAAAAATTACGAAAATTACAAGTTTTCGTAGTAAAAAATTTCAACAGCGTATGATTTCCGCTTGACAAATCGTTTAACACGCTTCATGAAAATTAAAAAAAAAAAAATAATAATAATAAACTTAGCAAACAAGTGAGTCCAAACCAGTGGCCGGCTAGAGGTCAGTGTCATAGCGACTGCGCGATGACGATGATGACGGTGACGGTGACGGAGACGGCGGAGCAACCGGTGTAGTAGTTGCGGCCGTGTTGATCCGAATTAAACGGTCATTAGCGTGTGTTGAGTGGCCAACATTGCAGAGTGTCACAAAGCGCTTGCCTAATGTCGGCGACGCCAGCAAAGAGGTCATAAACTGGCTGCCGCGGCACTTCAGCGCAAAAGAAACGCGATCTAAAGAAATGAACGGTGTTAAAACTAAAAAAAAATTATAGCAAATAAAATTAAAAGCGAAGTAAATAAACTAAATAAGACAAAATTTGAACTTCAACTGCGCCGAAGCTATAATACCTTTCACAGTTGTATTTCTTATAAGAATAATTAAATCTGAAATTGCTATAGTGGTCCGATCTGATAAATATGTGCGGAGTTTGTGGCGTTATTTTGGAAAATAGGTCAGGTTAGGCCAGGGAAACGGATCTTATTTGGCAAACTTAGAAACCTGTCCGTTGAGGTACATGCCTAAAAACTTTTATATACTGAATCAACCCTCACAAAGCGAACCCCTATTGGACATTGTCCTGTAAGAATTTCTACGTTTGCGGAAAGATGAACTTTACTTAGGGCAAGTAGTTCAGTAAATCTTCCGCATTTTACTCCCGACCAAAAAGATCTCCCGGGTTCTACTCTCGACCAAAATGATCTCGCAGTCGCACCGGTGCTGGTCTATGCCATATTTCGTAAAGATATCTTTCAAAAAAAAAACTGATTCATTCAGGAACTTTATTTTGATCCATCAGATTGCTATAAATGGCAGCTAGTATATGCTATAGTGGTCTGATCTAAACAAGATTAGATTATAGCGTTGTCTTTCACAATGTTGCGTGTCATACTTCGTTAAGGCCGAATGTCTTGTCAAATATATGTAGCTTTCCATACAAAAACTTGATTTTGGTTGCTCAGTCGGTATGGCAGCTATATGCTATAGTAATAAAAGTCCGATAACGGCGGTTCCAAGAAATAAGCAGATAATTAGTATCGATAGAAGAGGTGTGGGTCGGTGCTCCCATATCTTGCTGTGTTTTAGTACTAGATAGCTGGGCTTCGCGGAAGCTTGTATATCCGCTGTCGCAAACACCTTTTGGCCCAAGATCGATCGCAAGAAATCTAGAGATCTCTTTGTCCACAGAAAGTCTAGCCTCTCCCTAGTTATATGGCTTTTAACAGACCATTGCCCTATTGGCGTCCACGCAGTAAGGCTGGGAATCCTACCAGACACCATCTGCAGAAGCTGTATGAAAGAAGATGAGATGAAAACAACTCATGTCCCGCACTTGGGAGCGCATACCTTCAGACGGAACTGGCGGAAATGGAAATTAAATACCTTGTGCTACTAAGCGTTTTGCTAATTTGTCAGTTCAAAAACAGGAGTTTTTCTTCTCTATGGCTTCACGTCGACTGATATACCACGTGCGTTCTTTGATCAGCCATCTATCCTAACCTAACCTAGTACATTTCATTCTGGGTGGTATACTTGTATACCATAGATTATAAAATCTCTTGCATTTCATTCTGGGTTGTTGATAATTGTAGTATACCCTGTTCAGGGTATAAAAGTACTGCTAAGCAAAGTGCGGCGTTCAAAAAGTTTTTTTGATGACGGCGACGCAACAACTTAACGCCTGATTACGTATGCGCCACCACTTTATTGCTGTTGTTGCGCTGAGGACTGTTGCTACGTTGCTGCTACTAATGATAATGATGATCGTAACTGTTGTTAGCGTTGTTGTTGTTGGTTGTGCACTTGCCGCTTTCTGCATGCTGGCAATGTTGATTTTGCTTGCTGCCATGCGACTCTTATTACTGTTGCAATTGCTGTTACTGCTGTTGTTGTTGTTGCCGTTGGCGTTGCGGTTGCTAAATGTGTGGCGTGGCGTGGCGCAGCGTGGCACGACACCAAATCAAACCGTGAGAAAGTGCTGCTAAAGCGTATGATTGGAATACATCGACTGAGGCATTGCTGGGATTTGCACCGGGTTAAGCTTTGCTTACTTGGTCTCGCGCATGACGTAGCACCACAAAATGAATAATGCATGAGCAAGCAGCCACCAAAACGACGTTGTTATTGGCTGTGAAGAAACTGAACCGTGCGTTTAAGCCGAAACTGCTGATGGTCTCTTTGTACCGACGCCTGCGTAACGTTGATGGCGGGTTAAACCAGAGCGCGCTGTTAAAGTCTAAATATCTTTAGAACTTTTAAACAGAGTTTGAAGTACTCTGTGGGATCTATTTTTATGTTGAAGCTGATATAGAACTTAAGTGCCACTACAGTTTGTCTTTCCCATTCCAAATCTGAAAATACCTGCAACAACTGCAAGCAAAGTTTTGTGGTGCTGTGTCGTTTGGACTTTTTACAAAATCTGGTAGTACCTTGTGGAACCATCAGAACCATCGAAGAGTTAGGGCACTTAGATTAACTCATCATTCTGTTATCAAATTATCTGCGTCTTAATCACGAGATTTCGACTCTGTTAGAAAACTGCACTACGACATTAGCAACAGCCACTTAAAGCTCAAGAGCTGAGGAGCGCCAAAGCTTTTCTAATTTTCTTTAGACATTCTCGAACAAATCTACAACCGCTTTATCTAATGACACGCACAAGTTTCTGTATTATTCATTATAAGGAATAACGACGTTTCTTTGCTCGACTCAAGATGATTTCACTTTTCAATTTCTGTATAAAAAAATAAGAGTTGGAATACTCAAAAAGGCATTTCTAGGCCTCTAACAATAGAAGAACCGTACTTTGGAACCTTCCCATTGGATAAAAAACACTTCAGCTCTGTAAGTATTCAACGCAGTACCTGCCGTGGGAAGCAGAGGATAAGGAAGACCTTCACTCCGTTGAAAAGACCAGGTGGATAAGGATCTGGGAACACTTGGAATCTCCAATTGGCGCCAAAGGAATAACGACTGGGCGCTGTTGTAAACTCGGTGTTTACGCCAATAAAGAAGAAGCAAGTAGATTTGCTAGCCCGATCTGGTTTAAGAGTGTGACCGACCATTTCAAACTTACAGCCAATAGCACTTACGCCAAGAGAATTCTCACTAATATTACAAAAAACTGGTAAGAGGTCTGCACGTAGCTTCAGGGCTCTTAGTCTCTATTTTACGGACTTGATTTTGAGGGAGATGCAGCGAGTTATTATTCTATACTTCGGTCTTCAACTGGTTACAGTTAGAGTTCATGGATTTTGTAGGAAACCTCGATATGAAAACAAAATACATACATATATAAATGGAGGGCTTTTGACTTACTAGAGGACGAAAACTCAAACTCACACCTCACCAAATAACCCCATACAGCCATCGGATATAGATCCAAGCTCCAGACGAATTCATTTACACATCCGGCGAAGTGTTCAACAAAGTCTCATTGAGCTTTTTTTACTTCAGTCATATGTGGTATACCAAGCTTCGTCTGTTGGGGAATTCAAGCTCGTGCAGCAATAAAGAGATTCGCAAATAAGGAGCTCGTATTGCCATTTATGTGTGCGCGCCAAGAGCCAAGCTCAAGCGAACTCAATTGCCGGCACTTGAGTACTAAGCAAGCAATGCAACTGAAAACCATAAACGACATACAATCGTACACGAGCAAATACCTCCAGCTGAATCAGCTCAAACCGTAGACACCTTACGCGAAGCGACTTGGCCAAACGAGTGAGCGTTAGTTAAGATTAATTGCGACGTAGTAGCCGAGTGCACACACTTCCAAACTGGCTGTTTCTTGACTTCGATCGTTGAACAATTGCGAGTGTGCGAGCGTGCGAGCTCTTGGCACTGCGCCTCTTGGCCGTCTTGACTGGCAGGCGTGTGAGGAGCGAGCGCGCACTTAGCACACGCGATTGGCACGCGGCTATTTTGCGACGCATGCTGCTAACGTTGCATTTTAACTCGGCGACAAACTTTTCGCGCCTGTGTGATTGTGTGTGTGTTTGTCTGTGGAGAGTGGTGTTGCTTTTGTTGTCGATCGTGTAGCACCTAAGCGAGACACTGCCGTTTATTGCCGACGTTGTTGTTATTTGTTTTATAGCTTATTGCTGCTGTGGTGTCATGTGGCGTTGGTGGGACGTTGGAGGCGCGACCCATGGACACCATTCCGGCTGCGCGTGCAAATAAATTGTGGCGCGAGTTGGTATGAATTGTGTAGTGTCTTTTTAGAAAGAGGCGTATGCTTGTGTGTGTCTTATATATGGAGTCATTTGTTGGTTGGATTAAATGCGTTGAGTGGTATGCAAATTGAAAAAGGCGGACAAATGACGGTTATCACAATAATGATTTTTTTATTGAACTGATTTTTTTTAATATTCGTAATTAATTAATGAATTTTGAGTTATGAGCTATTGTTTTCACGAGAAAAAGGTTCGACAATTCGATGGTTACAATCCAGGATTCCATATTGGAGTCAAAGTAATCTTGGCTAAACTTAGCAAGGACACACACCCTGACTGCCCATATCTATCTACTCAAAGCAATGGATTATATTTGGCAGCAATGTCTTGTCGTTTCAATGATATTGTGTTAGGGACAAAAACGAATGCTTGAAAGGTTCTCCCAAGTCATCTTAAGCTCCTCTTACGAACTTGTGTTACTCTGATTGCTTTAATTAAAAGTCAAAATGAACTTAGATTAGTGTGGGCTCTACGAACTCAACATATGTGAGAAAATCTTCAGTTCCTCTTTATGACTTAAAAGGATATACAAAGAAATTTCCGAAATTCCTAAAAGACGGATCAGGGCGAGATGGAATGTCTTGAATGCAAATTTACCAAGATCATATGCAAGAGTCCCAAAGGAAAAGACGGGTCATAATCTATTGCCAATACTTCCTGGTGGTATGAGCATTATTAACGACGATAGATGCAAAAATGACAGGGATGTAGGAATGAGAGAGACACTGAATACATTCTATACTTCTTTTCAACTTTAGCAAGAACTCGCCTTACATATATATGTATAAGAGTTTCGCAGTTTAAGGAATTTGACGAAGTATCAAAATTAGGTATCAAGTTGCTCTTATAGTTCGGTTGCAGCGTTGACATCCTCTATGACGAATTCTTCTGCTCAAATTAAACTAAACCTCCAGTTGTGTAGTGAAGTCCGGAGAAGACATTCTGATATTCCTTCGGTTTTTTCGAAATATGTAAAAAAAAACTGTTTTGTTCAAATTATTGCTCATCTGAGGCTATAACATTTTGCCATCTTTCTGGTAATTTGTGGATTCCATCGCAAAAGAAATGCGCAGACTTGGCGGTCAAGAATGAATCAAAGCAATTTTTGATACCCTGTCCTGAGGAGTACCGAATTCCAGTGAGGGCGTTCTGCATCGGCTAAAACAAATGTTAGGCAAGGTAAAATTTCCCTACCACCATTTTCCAAATGGTTTTTAACCCGTCTTGCATTATGAGAGCGAGCGTTTTCATGTTAGAAAATTATTGGCTTGTGTCTAGGCGAAAATTCTAAGCATTTTCGGGACCGGATCTTTTTAATTTGATGAGTTACTGTCCGTAGCGTTCCCTATCAATGGTTTCGCCCTTCTTCTTCGTTTCTTTTATTGGCATAGACATCGCTTACGCGGCTATAGCCGAGTTAACAAAAACGGGCCAATCGTTTCTTTCTTTAGCAATTTGGCACCAATTCCATGGTCCTTCTCCACCTGATCTTCCCAACGGAGTGGAGGTCTTCCTTTCCCTCTGCTTCCCATGGCGGACACTGCATCTCATACTCCCAGAGCTGGAGTGTTTTCATCTAATCGGACGACATGACCTGGCCAGCGTAGTATTGTCTCTTAGTTTATTGAAATATGTATGTCGCGGTATTCGCGGTGGGCAATGCGCAAAGGACTTTAAATGTTTCGCAGAATCTTTTTCTCGAAAGATCAAAAAGTGGATTCCTCAGATGTTGTCTGCACTATATAGCAGGACGGGGATGATGAGTGACTTATAGATGAGTTGAGAGAGAACTTTACTTCTCAATTGTCTACTCTGTCCGAAGTAGGACCAGTTGGTAAGAGTTATTAGCGTTGGATTTTGAGGCTGATATTGTTGTTAGTGTTAGTCCAGCAAGATAAACGAAATTATCCAGGACTTCGAAGTTATGACTGTGAACATGACAGTCAAAGCAGAACTAACGGCGCTGGTGTTAAGGCCAACATCAATATCATCGGCGTACGCCAGCAGCTGTACACTCTTTTAGAAGATTTCATCTGACGGATTAAGCTTCTCAGCTCGAATTATTTTCTCCAACAGTAGATTAAAGAAGTCGCACGATAGGAAGTCGCCTTGCTTGAAACCTCGTTTGGTATCGATCGGCTCGGAGAAGTCTTTCCCGATCCTCACGGAGCTTTTGGTATTGCTCGACGTCAGTTTACAAAGCCGTATTAGTTTTGCGGAAATACCAAATTCAGACATAGCGGCATAAAGGCAGCTTCTTTTCGTGCTATCAAAAGCAGTTTTTAAATCGATGAAGAGGTGGTGTGTGTCCACTCTCTTTTCCGTCTTTTCCAAGGTTTGGCGCAAGGTGAATATCTGGTCGGTTGTTGATTTTTCAGGCCTAAAGCCACACTGATAAGGTCCAATCAGTTTGTTGACGGTGGGCTTTAAGCTTTCACACAATACGCTCGATAGAACCTTATATGCAATGTTGAGGAGGCTAATCCCACGGTAGTTGGCGCAGATTGTGGGGTCTCCTTTTTTATGGATTGGTCATAGCACACTTAAATTCCAGTCGTCGGGTATGCTTTCGTCCAACCATATTCTACAAAGAATCTGATGCATGCTCCTTACCAGTTCTTCGCTGCTGTATTTGAATAGCGTCTGGCAATCCATCGGCCCCCGCCGCTTTGTTCTTCTTCAGACGGGCAATTGCTAATCGAAATTCTTCATGGTCGGGCAATGGAACGTCTGCTCCATCGTCATCGATTGGAGAATCGGGTTCACCATCTCCAGGTGTTATGCTTTCATTTCACATTAAGCAGGCTGGTGTTCCCTCCGTAATTTCAATATGCTCTGGGCATCAATCACTAGATCACCTCGGGAGGTTCTACAATAGTATGCTCCGCTCCAGAAACCTTCTATCACCTCATGTTTTCGTAGAATTTTCGAGCATTTCGCCTGTCGGCCCGCTTGTCAAACTCTTCTTACGTCTAGACCCTTTATTACATCTTATCGAAAATATCCACAGCCAACAACAACAATGTACGTTGCAGTAGTCTCATATCGTCTACTATCCAACCAAAAGATTTCTGGAGCAGGTGTAACGGTAGTGCTAAACAACATAATAAATTCTGGACCGTTAATATTGTGTGGCTAGACAAATGAGTTTTTGTTGTTGTATGTACACAAACTGCTCCGATGCCTCTAGTAGAGAGTGAAGGTTGAAAATTTGGTTCCCACCAATTGCGAATGCATTAAATCCTGCAGACAACACTAAGGACCTTTTTCAAAGATACCAATACATACATCTAGATGTTTAATGGCACCAAATCGAATGTCACTGTGACACCTGCAATCGCTTGAGCGTCACACAGTAGCCGAACCGAGTGACAAGAGCACAAAAGCAAGAAACAAAACAAAAATACACACATACACGTACCCATGTGTGCCTGTGTATATGTTTATAAGCGCTCATTTGTATGTTTACCCTCGTACAGCATCCCAGAAAGGTCAAATCGCAGCGCAGCAATGTCAGGTGGCAAGTGTTGCTAAGAAATCGTAGCGTGGGAAAGCCAAGACAACGAACTCAACTCTAACTGAAATCGACATTTATGCGTATTTGTTGTTGTTATTGTTATTATTATTGTTATTGAGTGCTGTTATCACAGCATACATGTCCCTACATTGTTGCACACGTTCACCGCGCTGCTTGACTGACTTAGGGGCGCGAAATTTTCTGCGGCGCACACATGTAGTGCTTCTGGGCGCGAACGGCGCGGCGGTTGGATTGAGCAATATCAGCGCAATAAATAATTCCACTTAACGCGTTGTATGGCTGTACATTTTTGGGCACTCGTAGTGCAGTAAGGCAACGGTATTCGTGCACCCCTTCACTGGTAACGTTATCAAGTCACCCATAAAAGTATTTTTTTTTTTCAAGTGAGTTTGTGTGTGTGTGTGTGTGTGTACGCAGTGCGTAATCGAAAACCTGATTTGACAACAAAATCAATTTCATCATCTTTATTATGCCATGCACACGTACAAGTGCGCTCAAATACGCATTTATAGCCATACTTGAGTTGCACAGCGTTGCGCATGCGCAAACCGTGCCTTGCATTGCCGCACTGTTGGCATGTATGTACATGAGTGTGTGTGCATGCCGTTGCAGCCGGCTGCCATCAACTGTCAGCTGTGCGCGTAAATCCTTGCGTGGGAACCTGCCGAAAATCCTTCTTCCCACGGCCAAGCCAGTAACAACAAACAACCTGCTACGCGCACTAAAGTAACCACTGCGTGATTGCTTTCTTTGTTTCCGTTGTGTGCGCGCAGACGCGGACGCAGCGTTTTTGTGTTGTAGCACTGCCAGTATGTTTGCTTGTGTATTTTGGCCGCTGCACCCCAAAACAGCGGTAGCTCTTACGGCAACAACGCAGTAATCTCGAGTGTTTATGCAGTTCAAGCCCACAAAACACACGTGCAGTACGGTAGTGAAAGAAGGCGCAGAGGAGCAAGAACAAGTAGAAGAAATCAGTATGCGCAGCTGTGTGCTCAAGTGGCCATCATTATCACTCTCATAGTACGAGTAACTGCGTTTGAGCGGTCCGTCCGTCCAGCCGTGCGCTCGCCGGTACGCTGCGCGCATTCGAAATCAGAACAGACCAAAATGCAACAACAATTAACACACGAAAATGCGAGCGTACCATAGTCATACTAAGTGTGGCAGCACGTTTGCCGAAAAAAAAACAAATTTTTACTTGCTGCATCCGTTTTGCGGACACACGGTTGGCTTGGTTCTCAAGGAATTCCCACAAAAACTCACTTCCTTTTTCTTGTAGCCGTGCTTCAGCCTTGCAAAAAATCATATCAAAACTTTGTATTTGTTGTGTGTTTAACTTTTTTTTGTTTCTAAATACACGCTCATTCGCTTTCAAGCGCTCGGCGTTGCGTCTCTTCCAAAAAAATTCAACAAGTAATTAGCAATAAAGTGTCGACGAGGCCAAGTGAACGCGCGTTGTGCTGGCGTGAGCGCAGCAAGCTATGCAGATATGTCCACTCACTAAGTTAAGCCATTACGACCAATTTTTAATTTTCGGGATTTCGGGATTTTACAAAATCCAATTCGGGATCCCGATAATCAACAATACCTACATTGAAATACACACATGTTTTTATTGTTGCAATTTTTTAACATTTTTTTTTTAAATTTACAATATCTACCTCGGGATCCCGAAGGCACACCTTAATTGCTCTCAATAATATTAAAATAACGGTATAAACCAGTGATTCTGGTTTTATTTTAGAACAATATCGACTTTTTCGGAAGAACAATGTATATTTTTTACTTATTAGGTAAGGTTAGGTTAGACTGGATCCGCATAGATCAGTTTTGGTCCTTTTCGATACCAGATGGAGCTCAGTTACTAGATCCATGAGGAGTAGTCCTCCTTGACGCGAGTTGCAACAGACTCTGTGGCATCACTATCGAAACCTCTTCCAGTGTATCATACCGTGGGGACCCCAGATGCTTCAACGTGGTCCTGCCAATGCGGGACATGTGCACAAGAGATACTTAATTGTCTCCTTGGTGCCTTGCTATCTTTTTAGTTATTGATTTCTCATTTTGAACCGTATCCCGAATATTTGTGTATCTTATCGTATGTAATTATCTTATTAAAAATACTCAAAATTGGTATCAACTTCTCTAAAATAAATTTATATTAATTAAATTTACAAATCTTTGCTCAAAATCACTCACTTACTAAAAACAATATTGCTCGAATCCCGTGCTTTCGTGAACGCAACAGTAAAAGTCTTCGACTGCGCAGAACCAAGCAGAGCGTTAATTTTGCTAAAGCACCCACCTGTTGTTGTTACTCTGCCATCAATTCACTGCTTACAGGGTCAGTACGCGGTTTGGCAATATAAAAATACAGGATACTTCATATAGAAGCGATAATTGACTGCAAGTTCTTGCTGCTCACCCTGTGTGGTGAGCACAAATTGGATGCGCTACAGTCGGCCGTAGGACACCATGAGCATTTAAAGAAGGAGCAGATTGAACTAGGACTACTTAAGTAAAGACAGAATATTTCATATTGTCCATAAATTCGGGATACTATCCATAATCTCTCGGAATATTATCCTATATTCTGGTCCTTATTTTAAGATGTGTAAAGATGTCGGTCTGGAGTCGAAATTGCTTGGGTACAAGAACCTGGTGTAACCTTCCGACCACTCTGAATAGTAGATCAAAAGCGGATATGCTGAGGAAGTTTTTCACAGCAAATGTAGGAAAGTAGATGTATTGGAGCTTATTTTTAACACAAAAAAGCTACCTCGTTCTTTGAAGACTACTACTTATAGGATCTTCAATTTGTAGGCGGAAATTGTGAAGTCCAAAAGTCGAATTCTGTTTTGTCTTCAATTCTTAATAGTTTGATAGTTAAAGCCCGTGCTTTTGTAGGTCAAATGTAACGGAAGTTGTAAATACGGTATGCTTTATATGTACTTAGAAGACTGAAGAAAATGTCTAGAGCAAGGTATCATGGAAACAATGGAGCCTCTCATATGCACTTGTACCGCATTGGCAAGACTACGCTGTAAGCGGTCCGCACGGTATGATACACTGGAGGAGATATCTATAGTGAGGCCGCAGAGTCGGTTAAAATTCGGGACAAGCGCAAGTATCCTAAAGGATGACTACTTCTCTTGAACCTCGGAACTGAACTACAGCTGGTATCACAAAAAGTCAAAACTGGCTTATTGGCCTACCAGATTAACCTCACATAACCTTATATGTACTTATTACCAATGTAGGGCTCCTCAAAGTCGCCAAGACTGACGGCAAACAGCGCAGCCTATTTGCCACACGATATCATGCCACATCCTGTTAAAATGAGAGAAATTTATTATCAAGAAAGAAACAACACAAATGTAATTAAAAAACATTTACCCAAAAAATTGTTTCCCACACTTTTTCTCTACCATTTAGGGGCGCTCGCATACAGGCGCACTTGAGCGCATCAGCTCTCATATTTAGTCAGCGCAGATTTTTGGTTAGTTTTTGAGCAAGGCAACAATAACAACGAACAGCCCGAACAGCTGCTGTTGTAGTTGTTGTTGTTGTCGGTGTTGCATGCTACCTGCGCTGCATACACAGTTGGCTGAGTTGGTGCTTATGACTCTGCTTATACACGGCTTTGCTGTGTCATCACAATGTCGACAGTGCGTTGACTTGTGTTGCCCTTTTGGGTCAGACACACCAGCAACACAAGTGGTAGTGGTAGAGAGCGAAGAGAAAGAGCGGTGACGGCAACATGGGAAATATACAAGGTATGATTCCTGTTGGAATTTCTCTGTACGGCAGCTAGCCAGCCAGCCAGAATTGGGAAGTGCAGTTGAGCGGCGCTCAGCTGAGTGCAGAATTACTGGAGACGCGCCGCCGTTCGAGTCCGAGTTTGTTGTCGTCGTCTCGTATTTCTGCTTTCCTTCAGCTGCGTTGGTTCACACGATCGATCGATGAATGGTTGGCTAGTTTGTTGGTAGGTTTGCCTGTTTGCACGGCCTGGTCGACTGCGGATGGTTGGTCGATGTATAAAAACGTACGGATGCAAGCGCAACAGCATCAGTTCATCAACAACTTTCACAGCGAGAACACGCGCAGCGATCGAAACGAAATTCATATTATAATTTTTTTAAATGAACGTGTCTGTTAACAATTATTGAGAGATATTTTTGATAAGACGACTATTGAAAAAGTTTGCTGTGCGGAAATAAATATTTAAGAAACAAAAATAATTGGAAGCCACCAACAAAATGTATACGGATACGAAAAATCTCGCACATCAATTGGCGGACATGAGCCTCACCTCGGCGAATACAACTTTAACCACCCCCACCGCCCCAACAGAGAAGTCCAAGCGCAAGCTTTGCAAAATGTGGCGCCCACTATTGCGGCTGATGGCACGCAAGCGCAACAGCAGCCACAGCACAGCTAACAGCAGTTCGCATGCCACCAGCCTACACCCAAACAACGTACACCTCAACAACACAATCCCAACAAAAGCGCACGCCAACAGCGGCAGCGAAGACTGGCCTACGGTGCATATCGAGGACTACGCCAGCCTCATGCGCAAAATGAGTTTAAAGGAGCAGTGCAATCATGGCGCAGGCGAGTTGGCCAGCACACGCGCTGTGCCCGAATGGGAGCGCCCCTGTCAGGCAAGTGCTAAATTCGCAACGACAGTGATCAGCAGTGCAAGTATTGAGAAGACGCCGGCTAGCACGTGCGCGCACTGTGTCTATGGGCGTAATTGTCAGCACGAGCAGTTTCATCATCACATCTGTGACGCGGCCACACAAGCCACAAACACAACCGCAACAACGTCCACATCAACAACAGCAGCAACCAGCACAGCAGGCGCCCCTCATTGGCCCACAATGCCAGAGGGCACAGCGGTGCTGTCGCAGCATGCGCTCACCGAACTGCCCATACAGTATATGCACACCGATGATGGCACCTTCTTCTGGACGAATGCACAGGAGAAAATCGACGATGACCTACTCACGGCGTGGTTGTGTCAGAGTTGGCGTCAGCTGCCTTTGCAGGCGGCGCTGCTGTGAATGTGCTTTCGCAGAGAGCTTTCACAACACTCTGTGTGTGAGTGTTGGAAGACAGGGGCTTTCATTACTTTCATCAGGGATCTCATTGTTATTTTAGTTTAATTTATACAATTATACACATACATATATATTTAAGTGCAAATACTTAGTATGTAATGCTAATAGAAATCTACAAGAATAAGTACGTGAAGTACACTTCAAAGCTCCATTTGTTTGCAATATAAATATTTGTGATATGATTAACTTAATTTATACATTTAAATGTTAAAAATCGTAAAAAAGTAAAATACAAAACATATACATTAAAATATGTACAACAATAAAAGACCAGTGGAAAAAAGTCTAATCGAACTGTCTTTTAAATGCTTAAAATTAATTTGGTAAAACAGTAATCAATTTGAAAGCTTAAGCTCCCAGTGAAAATTATGCTTTCAAGAAGCGCAAGAGAAGAAGATAAGAGTGAAATCACAACACAAGGTCGAACAAATTTTTCAACCGAAAAAATTAAGCTTTCACAATAAAGAGAAGAAGATAAGTGTGAAAGCACAACCTAATATGGAACTTATTTTTCAACCACAAGAGATCATTGTTGGCTATCATTAAAAGCTTACTTCCAAACTGCCATAAAAATAGTAAAAACGGGAGTTCGAAGACCTTTATATTCGGTATATGGAGACTAAGAGAATTATTGACCGAATGTAAATAATTTTTGGCACGCAGACTTATCATTGCCAGAAAAGGATTGTTTCAGAATTTCATATTTACTTCTCACATATTGACCGATATCTTCGGGCAAAAGTTAACTATAGATACTGGGTTTCATATTATTGTTACCCAGGGGATTGAACAGTTTTTATTCCATTTGAACAATATTAGGTCATACGGTGGCATACTTCAAAGGCACTACTTATTTGTGCAAAGTTTTATATCGTTATATTAAATGCGTCTTGATTTCTATACTGGAAAGTAACGGAATCAAGTTGAATTTAAAAATGTGTTATGCGAGAAGTAGGCGTAGTTGTAGTCCGATTTCGCCCATTTTCGCATTGTGTCATAGGAATATGAGAAGAATGTCATGTACTAAATCGAAATCGGTAGATTGGGTCTCGGGATATGTGATTTTCCCAAAAAGTTAGCGATGCCACGCCCAATATCCAATTGTCACCCGACTTCTTTATAGCCTTCTCATACCATCATCATCGGGCGTAAAATTGAATATCTCTGGCGTATTTAGTTATTGATTTAATGCGCTTTTAGTAGTTTTTAACAATACCGTTATATGGAGAGTGATCGTGGTTATCATCTGATGTCATTTTACACTTTTTTGTTGTTGATAGCAGTTCTTATAATATTTCGACTAGGCGAATTTGGTTGTTGTACCTTTAGTGGTTTAGGAGATATGTATATTAAACCTATTAGGGGGCGGGGCTATGCTCATTTCTACAAAATTTTTAGTCCACAAGAGCACCTTACTACCGCGATTCCCCTGTGTCAAATTAGAATTTATATCTTATAGGTTTTATTTTAATGACGTTTCTGTCTGTGGTCCGATTACGCCCATCAGCGAACTCTTCCTCAATCACTCAACTCCAGAACATGGAAGAATGTTCATATTTAAGAGAGCTGCTTCGATTTTCAGATAAGGCAACAGCCTTGTAAGCATAAAAAATCGGTCGAAGAAAGCAACAATAATACTTGATGTTTCAGACAGTAGTGCCTGGAAAATAGTGTCTGGAGTAGGTAACTGTATTTATAAACATGCGGCAGAAAAAGGAACGTCACATTGACTGCGGAAATAAAAGACCATATTTTATCACAGCCACCGTGGTCTTTTAAGTCTATGTTCGCATAATACGAGTAGATGTCAATGTTCTAGGTAAATATTCAATGTTCTAGAAAAATACAACAAATAGATCAACCTCGCATGCTACAGAAACGCAAATTTGGAAATAACGGCTAGGTTTTTTACCCGAAAGCAACTCTCCTACTTACCAAAGAAATGCTTGTTCGATTCAGTCATTTAACAGGAGCATCGTAAAGGGGTGCCTAAACCACTCTAAATGTCAACCATTATTTGGACGAAATCATGAAAATGAAAAATTCACAATTGACACTATAGCATTTGTCGAATAGTAATAGCATTTAAAAGAGGGATCTCTCATCCGAGGCAGTTGATAAATTTTCATTGGGGCGTTTTTTATGTGGCAGGTCTCAAACTCAGCGCACAACCCTGTGTAGGGGATGTTTCGCCTTCTCACTTTAGATCGCCTTCAAACGGCTGTTCTTAGGCTACTAGAACCTACTAGACCGGAAGTCGTGAGCTGCTTGAGCCATATGTAAAAGAATCGTTTCTGGCCACTCCCAAGTGAATGGCGATCAGAAAACTTTCCTCACATGCGTGAACTTCTACACATGACTTCATCCTCCATATCCTATATCTCTTGCCAACAAGTACTACTTCGGACTAAGTAGGTAATTGAGAAGTAAAGTCCTCTCTCGACGAACAAAAACAAAACTCTATAAGTCACTCATTGTTCCCATCCTGTTATACGGTGCAGAGGCATGGACGATGACAACATCTGATGAGTCGGCCTTAAGCGTTTTCGAGAGGAAAGTTCTGCGAAAGATTTATGGTCCTTTCGCGTTGGCCACGGCGAATATCGCATTCGATGGAACGATGAGCTGTATGAGATATACGACGTCATTGACATAGTTCAGCGAATTAAAGGACAGCGGCTACGTTGGCTAGGTCATGTCTTCCGGGGGAAGCAGAGGAAGAGGAAGACCAGCACTCCATTGGAAAGACCAGGTGGGAAAGGACCTGGCTTCGCTTGGAATCTGCAATTAGCACCACCTTGCGAAAAGAAGAAACGACTGGCGCGCTGTTATTAACTCGGCTATAAGAAGAAGAAGAATAGTAATCTTAGCGAAAACTTAGAGAGAAACTTTATAAAACACAACAACTAAGCTTTACGAATTTTATGATGATATCAAAATTTCTTGTCGTCCGTAACGCTCTAGACTCTCTCACGCTTAAACTGTTTAAAGCATGGAGCCTTCTTATTAGAGCTTTCTTTTCCTATGGAAAGATTAATTGGTGAAGGATTTACCTTTACTTGGTTTTCTTTCTTGATGGCTATGCGGACCAAGTTCTGCAAACACTCGTCATTTTAATACAATAATAATAACAAACAAGTAAGGAAGGGTTAAGTTCGAGTATAAACGAACATTTTATATTCTCGCAACTTGAATCAAACCCTGGAAACACTTTCTTATATTAATATATTAAGAGAAAGTATCACCGTGATTTCATCCATTTAAAGCAAGAGAATATGCCAAGTCTTCTTATAGATAGATGCGGTATAAAGTGAACCGGAATTTCGAAAATATTTAAGTTAAGTAAATCAGAGCTGAGGGAAGTTTTGACACGATTTTACCTATTTTTGACACAAATGCGTGTTGTCAACACAAAAATATTCTCTCTGAATTACAATATTAGAATTCATCGATTGACCGATATGTCCGGTAAAAAATCAGCCATATGCACTGGGCTTCACATATTTGGTGTCTGAGTCGCTGAAAAGTCATTGAAAAGCTATAGCCCGATTTCGACGATCTTTAGACGTAAGATGAAATACCTTGAGGACACTAGTTGGGCAAAGTTTTATTCTGATAACTTCGTTGATGTATACTGTTGATTTGTATACTGTAAAGTGAAAGAGCCAGTTGTTGTTGTGGTCAGATCAAGTTGTCAACTGATTTCGGTCATTTTCAGAGTGGGAGTCGTCCGGGTTGTTCCTGAGATACAGGATTTCGCCTAATGTTCAGTTATCGCACTTTTAGTAATTGTCAACATAACTGTTACATGGGGAGTGGTCATAGTTATTATGTGATTTTACTCTTTTTTAAAAAAATTTATGAGTTGCTAACATTAGTTCTTTTCACCAATTTGGTTTAGAAAATATGTTGTACAGGCAAACTTAATTTATCATGCTACATAGGGTGTAAAAACCTAATTGTCGAGTTAGCATAAGATCTTTATAAATGAGTATTAGAGTGTTGGTGTCTCCTTTAAAAGTCTCTTACTAACAGAGATAACAGTCGGGTTGGACAAGTTCGTCGGGGCTTTAAATACTTTTACAAGGTGCGTTCCAAAGTAAACAGAACAAATGATTTTTTCGGGCGAAATCAATTTATTTCATTCAAAATAGTAGTCTCCCTCTGCTTCAGTACAGCTTTTCCGGTCCGAAACCATGTCGAACGAGTGTTTTAGCTCGTTGGCCGGCGCAAGCCTTTTGAATGGCTTCTACGTCTGCATAACGCTTTCCTTTCATGGGCAAATGCATTTTTCCGAAAAGGAAAAAGTCGCACGGTGCCATATCAGGTGAATACGGGGAGTGGTTAGTGGTTAAAATGTGATTTTTGGTAAAATAATCGTCCTTCGAATGTTGGCTTCTGAACAATTTTCGGTCGTCAGCCAATTTGTGCGGAACAAACCGTGCACACACCTTTCGTAAGCCCAAATGTTCAGTCAAAATGCGATAAATCGGTGTTTTGGAGATGTTCAATTCCATTTCCATGAATTTCAATGATGATTTCGACTGATTTTTGATGAATTCACGCACAGTTTCGATGGAATTTCCGATGATCACGGATTTTGATTGGCCCACATGTTGATCGTCATTTATGTCCTCACGACCACTTTGAAAACGTTGAAACCACTCGTGCACTCTGCTACGGAATAGGCAATCATCGCCATGAGCTTGTCATCAATTGAAACGTTTCGGTAAAAGTTTTACCAATTTAAAAAAAAAAAAATTAATGTTGGCTCTTTGTTCGAAGCTCATTTCCGCACCGATAACACAAACATACTGATACTTAAAACGCAATAACTTCACTTCCAAACTATAAAATGTCATGAAATTCTCACTGGACAATCGATAAATATAGCAGATTCTAACGCACCAGTCGACATATAGATGGTGCCACCAGGGGGGCGATAGATTCAAAAAGTCCTGTTTACTTTGGAACGCATCTTGTAGATAATGCTATGGCACATAATGTTCGCTTTCCTCGTTCTATTTTGATCATTGAGGAGGATACGAATTTTCGCTTAGAACTTGTCTCGAATTATAAAATTTAATTTAATTTTAAGAGAGAAACTTTCAAAATTGCGTAAAATGTCTGCACAAGAGAAGGGATAGATCTATAAACTCTTCTCGAATTCAAAAACTGAATACCACTTTAGTAGAAGAATTGTCCGAAGTCAGTAAAATTTTTGCTTATAAAAAAATATTTTTTCCCTGCGGGTTAAATTTTTCATGATCATATGCGGTTTGAAGTAATTCCTGAGTTGCACCCTTATTGCCACCCATCCCGTGTTTTGTGGGGGATTTTTTTACAGCTATTTGGGTCAGACCAGATCCAACTATACCCCCTATTTGTGAGCTCACAGCAGCGTCGAGATAAATTTCCATAAGAAATTTACATAATATTTAAACAACAATTAACTTCGGCCGGTCCTTAATGGTTACCCCTTTATAAATCTGTCCACTATCTTTCTCATTGCTTTTCATACCAAGTACGCGTACTTGTTGCTGCTTTGCATAAGAAAGTGTGTAGTTAACACAACCACAAAAAAAAGGTGATGATAATAATCAACACAACAACAACACGTACAAAAACAACAGCAATGAGCACAACAACAACAGAAAAAATACCTTAAATAGCGCATGTAATAATAATAGTGACAACAACTTTGGCATTGCTTCAGGCACGTTCTCATTTTCCCACACTTTTCGAGGTGCTGGTGGCTGGTCGCCACCGACGAACAGACGAATGCGGGACGCGCGGACACGAACTGAATACAAGTAACTGGCTATGAAAATGTGAATGTGAGAACATTCTTCACTGCAATGATTAGCAATGTGCTGCTATGTTGCTGGAACTGCCGCTAATGTTGTTGGAATGTTGCTGTTGTAGTTGTTGTTACTGTTGGATGAGCATGCAATTATGTGAAAAGTGACTACTCGGTGTACTTACTTATGTTTGTAGGTGTGCGGGTATTTAGGCATTTCTGTTTGCTCGCAAGCACAAATATGCCGGCATATTGTAGTTGTTGTTGTTGTGACAGTGTAGCTTTTTTAAAGCTTTTATTTTATTTTTGTTATTCATACGTCTTGGCGAGTGGACACTCCCTGCTTGGCACGGCGGAGCGCGACTACTTTATTATGCTGGTCAAGATGCCACAACGGCAACATGCCAATCGTTATTTTAACGGATCTCGTTATCGTAATAACGTTATTAATGTCAGTGTGATTAACCTATGAATTTAGTGGGTTCGACATGGAATGGTCGGCTTGAGCGCGAGCAGTAACAAACACAACACAAAACAACAACAACAACAGAAAAATACAGCAACATACAACAACAACAGCAAAATACAACAACTACAACAAAATAAGTTTAAAAATTACAAAAACAACTAAAAAATACTCTAGCTGCCGTTTAGTCACTAACAGCAATCATTGCAAATTAGCATCGCTTGTTTTTGCTGCTGCTGTTATTGTAATTGGCTGCGCTCAAACGCTGAGTCATCAAAATATACATACAGTTTGTCAAGAAAGTGTTTTGACATCTATTAATCTAGCGAAATTCAGAAATATTACCAAGAAAATATTTACATTTTAATGGTTTTCTTTCAATATTTGGTTTTATTTAACAAACAGATATAAATCATAAGCCAACAATAGAAAGTACAGTTACTCATTTTGAAAATAACACAAAAATAAGAAGCAAAAACAAAATAAACTCCAAAACTGCTGTCAAGAAAGTTTTTTTTTACATTTGCAGTTAATGGTTTTAAATTGAATACGTTTAAAAAAGGAAATATGAATTAGTACTTTGTATGATTGCCCCGGGCATCTATAACACCTTGAAGTCTGCTTCTCATTGAATTAATCAATTTTTGAACATCATAGCTCTGGGGTATCTTATACCATTCCTCTAAAACTACATTTTTGAGTTCTGTTCGACTTTTGGGTGCCTTTTTGCAACTTTTTTCTTCAAATACGCCCATAAGTTTTCTATTGGATTCATATCTGGACTTTGGGCCGGTGTATCCAATACTTTACTGCAATTAAAAAGGAGCCACATTCTCACCATATGAGCTTTATGCTTTGGGTCGTTGTCCTGGTAGAATTTGAACTGAGGTTTGTTGTTAACAATGAACCCAAAATTTATTTGCACTATTTATCTAATGGCGTTGCAGAATACTCAAATATTGACCTGCATCCATCTTATCCTCTATAAATACCAAATCACCCATTCCCTAGCTGGATATGCACTCTATTGGGCCCATCATTGTAATACAGCATAATCTTACTCTCATCGCAGAATATCACATCATTCCAGTACATAGCTGTCTGGTTGACGCAGGTACGTTCTAGCGAAAGATAAGCGCTTTTCGATGTGCAGTGCAGAGAGCAACGGCTTCTTTCGAGCAACTCGTGACGTATAATTGTGTTTTCTCAAAACTTGGCGAATTGTTTCATGAGAAACTTCGATCCCACATTCATCTTTAAGTTCATTGGCAAGATTTCTCGTCGAAATTTGAGGGTTTGCGGCTACTTTTCTCAACAAAATACGTTCGGCACGCTCAGATATTTTCCGAGGTCTTCCACTTACAGCTTTTGGCTCAAGCCTATTTTCATTTTTTGCACGATTTATTATATTGTAAATGGTTTGTCGCTTTACAGAAAACATTTCTGATAACTTTTGCACGCTTTTTCCTCTTTCATAGTTATAGTAAATCAACTGAGTCACTGCAAACGATATCCTTTTTCCAGGCATTTCTTATAATATACGAAAATATTAAAAATTTTACCAACAAATTACTCCAACTGACACTTTATGACTGACTGGTAACTAACACGTGTGTAACTACTCAGTGAGATAACGGTATATCAAACAATATCAGGAAACGATGCCGAAAATAGATATGCTGAGCTTAGCAGTTGTTTTGTTTTTGTATTTGTGTTTTTTTTTGCATTGGTAGAAGCAAAAAATTTACGGCTATAAATCAATGGTAGCTACGTAAATGAATGAAATAATTTTGAAAGGCTCTCTAAATTCATCAGAAATGCTGGCTTTAGTTAAACAAATGCAAATAATGTGAATATTTCTATATGTCAAAACAGTTTCTTAACAAACTGTATGTATGTACATAAGAACATTCATATATGTACATACATATGTACATGCATCATAGTGTTTTTTATCACGAAATGCCTTGATGTTTTTTTTTCCCTTCCGGAAGCAAGATTCGCGTATTTTTCGACAATATTTTGAGAATCTCGCGGCATTTTAGCTGGAATTGTTTACTGAGTTGTGGCGTGTGACGGGGAACTACTCACGTACTGGAGAACTTAGTCAAATACTTCATTTCAACAACTTGTCATGGCATTTCTTATTTGCAAATACTTATTAGAAATTTAGAAAAGCCTTTAATATTGTAGAGGTACGAAGATCGGTCTACACATTGACGTTGACATTTCGAAGAACAACATGGTGAAATACCTAAACTTTTTGAAGTCATTATCACAGAGCAAATGACTTTTTCGGTTTCTCCGTTCATTTCTTGTTTTTAGCTCGAATTTTTTAACGGTAAATTTACACTGACAAATTTGCTAGAATTTGTGAATCATGTAACAATAGGTCCGTGTGGGCGAAAACACTCCAGCTCTGAAAGTAAGTGAATAAATTTTAGGGAAATACGCGTACTACTATACGTACAGTAAACCACTCAGTCCTCGCGCAAATTTTTGATATTCTTTACTCAGACAAAACTTCTTCTAAGAGTATTCAGAGTTTGTCAAGCTTTCTTGTCCAATAAAAAAGGTTTGCGTACATGAACTTGATTTTGATCGGTCAGCTTCATGCTATAGTAGTCCGATATCGTCGGTTCTGACAAATGAGCAGCTTCTTGATGAGAAAAAGGCGCTTGCACAATTTCATACGGATATCTCAAAAACTGAGAGATCAGTTCGCGCATATACAGACAGGCGAAGATGCTAAATGAGCTGAGTTCGTCATACTGATCATTAATATACATACATATATGTATGTACATACGTCTTCTTCAGATTGCTAATCGTTTCTTCGCAATTTGGCGCCAATTGGAGACTCCAAGCGAAGCCAGGTCCTTCTCCAACTGGTCTTTCCAACGGAGTGGAGGTCTTTCTCTTCCGCTGCTTCCCACGGCGGGTACTGCGTCGAATACTTTGAGAACTGGAATGTTTTCATCTATACGGACGAAATGACCTAGACAGCGCAGCCGCTGTCTCTTCGCTGAACTATGTCAATGGCGTCGTATATCTCGTACATCTCATCGCTCCATCGAATGCGATATTCGCTTTTGCCAATGCGCAAAGGACTATAAATCTCCTGCAGATCCTTTCTCTCGAAAACTCGTAACTTCGACTCATCAGATGTTGTCATCGTCCATGCCTCCTTACTATATAGCAGGACGTTAATAATGAGTGACTTAAAGAGTTTAGTCTTTTTTCGTCGTGAAAGGACTATACGTCTCAATTGCCTACTCAGTCCGAAGTAGCACCTGTTGACAAGAGTTATTCTGCGTTGGATTTCGAGGTTGACGTAGTGGTTTTGTTGTTAATACTGTTTCTAAGATAGACGAAATTATCTTCGACTTTGAAGTTATGACTGTCAATCTTGATATGCCGTCCCACAGTTCCCTAATACCGAGTTGCTGAAGAGTGCTCTCAGAGAGCACGGTTGCAAGTTGAGTAGAAAATCGTTCGGCTGTTTGTTGTGTTTGCAGCTCCTCGACGTCGAACCTTTCTAGTATTTGATGACGTGCATTTTTTGCTGCACGGAGCCCGTTGCGTATCTTATTTGCAACAAGATAGTGATCCGAGGCGATGTTAGGACCTCGGAGCTTGTGTACGTCTAAAACACAGGAGACGTGTCTTCCATTTCAAAGAGTGATCTTTCCGATCTGGAGACAGCCAGGTAGCCTCATAAATTTTCCTATGCTCGAATCGAGTCTTACAGATAACCATATTTCGGGCCCGGCAAAGTCAATAATTTCAACTCACTTGGGAATGTTTCATTATGGAGGCTGAATTTATCTCCCGTTGTGGCGTTGTTTGTGACCATTGTCGCGGATGATGGCTAGACGTTCATCTACCGGGGTGAATGCCAAGTCTCTCTCCCACTAAGAATCCTACACCGAATTTGCGCTCCTTTATCTGGCCTCTGTAGTAAAAGCCCCAAGGTCCTACTCGTCTCAGTCTTTGTCCCGTCCATCACACTTCTTGAGTGACAGTGATGCCACCTACCTAATTAAGGGACCGGACATTCCTAGGGCATGCCCTTAACTCGTAATCCCTAATCATTTTACCGTAGTCGTCATCAAAAAGGGGGTCTAGTACTAAAATTTGAGGAGATCTATTTAAATACAAAAATAATCTCTTCCTAATAATCTCTTGCTATAAATGGATGAACTTACGGCAATACTTCCCCTAGTTTAAAAGTTTAACCATAGATAATTTTTTTGGAAAAGTGGGCGTGGCCCCGCCCCCTACTAAGTTTTTTGTGCAACAACACTTGAAAGTATTTCCTCGGCTGTTACATAACCAAACTTTTATTGTAATTTCTGGAAGTTGGAGTCAAATTTGTATGGTATCCGTATAAATGTTGTGAAATGGTAATTTTTAATTTAATTTTCAGTCAGAACGCAGTGCTTAAGTGAACTTCTCTTCATGGTACCGACGGATCACCCTAATGCGAATAGTTATGTGTACTTATGCATATTCTTGAAAATGCGGAAGTTCTACTTATTATTAGATAAACTTAATTAAATTTATAATGACATACATATTTACATAAACAAACATATTTTCGTAAAATTATAATTGTAATAAGTAGACGGTTCTTAAACTTTGTAAGATACCTACATACATAAATACATATGTATGTAAGTGGTAAACAAAATAGCACAGATTCATATCGCAATGCAGTACGTGTAAACTGTAATTACATGGTTTTTATCAGCTGAAGACAAAATCAGGGCAAAAATTTATGCTGTTAATGAAAACACATCACAGTGAGGCAATTTTCATTTGCGCTAAAAGTTAAACTGAAATATACAAGCCACTCTATTCGAGAAGTATTAAAAATTAGTTTAGCGGAGTAGTTTTTAATCGAGCTAGAAATCTCTAATTCACTAGAACATTACGAAGAAGCATACTATAATAATTAGTATTGAAATATGGGCGTGGCTTTTCTTCGGATAAGCATAGTGTACTTATCTGCTATATCAAATTGTGGAACTTGCTCTGATACATTACTCTTAGATACGGATAAGTTCCAGAACTTGACAACAAATTTTTTAATCTCACACACTATTCGATAAATATGGGGATGATGACTGACTTGTAGAATTTGGTCATTGTTCGTCGAGAGAGGACCTTACTTCTAAATTGCCTACTGAGTCCGAAGTAGCAGCTGTTGGCAAAAGTTATTCTGCGTTGGATTTCGAGGCTGACATTGGTGTTAATGCTGGTTCCAAGATAGACGAAATTATCTACGGTTGCGAAGGTATGACTGTCCTTCCCAACGTCAGTCTGCACAGCCGTATTAGTTTTGCGGATATACCAATTTCAGACATAGCGCCATATTAGCAGCTCTTTTTCGTGTTGTCAAAAGCAGCTTTGAAATCGACGAAGCGGTGGTGTGTGTCGATATTTTTTCCACGGGTCTTTTCCAAGATTTGGCGCATGATGAATATCTGGTCAGTTATTGATTTTCCAGACCAAGAGCCACACTGGGAGAGTCCAATCAATTTGTTGACTGTGGGCTTTAATCTTTCACACGGTACGCTCGTTAGAACCTTATGTGCGATGTTGAGGAGGCTTAACCCACTGTAGTTGGCGCAGATTGTGGAGTCTTTCAAATTTCAATTATCGAGCATGCTTTCTTCAGACCATATTCTACAAAGAAGCTGATGCATGCTCCTTAACAGTTTTTCGCCGCCGTATTTGAATAGTTCAGCCGGCAATCCATCGGTCCCGTCACCTTGTTGTTTTTCCGACGGCAATTGCTATTCGAACTTCTTCATAGTCGGGCAATGGAATGACTGTTCCATCGACATCGATTGGGAAATGGGATTCACCATCTCCTTGTGTTATGCTTTCACTGCCATTCAGCAGTTTGGAAAATTATTACTTCCATAATTTCAGTATGCTCTGAGCATCAGTCACCATATCACCTCTGGGTGTTATACAAGAGTATAACAGTTATACAGTGAAGCATCTTAATTTAATTCTTAATTGTGGCGCTTTACTTTTATTTTATTGGGTTTTGTGGGCGATTTGAGAAAAAGCAATTTTTGTCAATTCGGTTTTCGCGAGCTGTTTAAAGGAACCACTACGGGCATTTGTCTCGCATATTTTGTCCAATAATCCACAACCCCAACCCACTGTGCGATAGAGGTTTACTCATCGTTTTGAAGTGCGTCTCCCAGAACATACCACAACGTGCGAGTATACCCTCAAAACTATGTTGTCACCTCCACTCACAACAAATACTATTGACTTTTATACACGTAAAACTGTACTTTCGCGGTAAAAACAATAATAACGCTAAAGTACCGTTGTTGTTTTATAAAAATATTTATCGTTCGCATTTGCTGATAAGCGATAAGAAAAAATAAATGGAAATAAAAAACATATATTTCTCAGCGCGACTAAAAGTATGTATAAATACAAATCAGTCAGTGGGTCGATAGTATGAAACAATCAATCAGTGTGCATTAATACCTAAATTCGAAGTGACAGAAGCAAAGAAAATACTTTAAAATAATTCAAAAGGCAAACAAGTTTTCAAATACAAAAACAAAAATGCTGTGTAAAAAGTTCTACATAATATTTGCCACGTTGTTGGCCTTCTGCTATGCCAATACAATAACAACACTCGCTGATGAGGCGCCTTTGGATGCGGACCAGAACCAGGAGGAGCAGCCATGTCCAGTGATCTGTCCGGCTTTGTATGCGCCTACTTGTGGCTATGACGGCATTGGCTATGAGCAATTCGTCAATCCCTGCAAGATGCAGGTGGAAAACTGTGCGCGTAGGAAGGAGCGTGCTTCGCTGCAAAAACGTGAGTAATCGCGTAACCTCGTTAGTTATAATAAACGAAATATTTCAAATAATTTTCAGCCTTCGTACAGACCGACAATGATTGGTGCAGTACGAAATTGGTAAATAACCTCTATGAAATTGTGTCCAACTTCGCGGACAATTTGAACAAAGAGGAGTGCTTGAAACCCTGTCCGATGATTTACGATCCCGTGTGCATTTCGAATGGCGAATATCGTGTCACCGTCGCCACCGCCTGCCAATTGGACATCTACAACTGTGCGCTGAAGGGCACCAAATGTGAGTAGCATTTGAAAAAGTATCTTTTTTGTACCCATAGTTTTGGAGTATTACTTATATTATGAGGTTCATGAAATATCGCTTGTTTGTAAAAATGCCAACGAGGCAACACCGTTGTACTATATAACAGTTAAGACGGTGGAGATAGTTGTTTTTAGCTTCGCTTTAACGAAGCAACGTTGAAAAATTGAGCAAAAACGAACAATCTTTAAGTTAACCGAGTCTTCGTCGTGCAGCACATTTGTTGTTAACGTGAATACGAAATAATAGTGAGATGTTCGATTGCAATGAGAGTTCGATCGGTTAAAACGGTAC
The DNA here is from genome assembly GCF_024586455.1 of Bactrocera neohumeralis. Classification (NCBI taxonomy): domain Eukaryota; kingdom Metazoa; phylum Arthropoda; class Insecta; order Diptera; family Tephritidae; genus Bactrocera; species Bactrocera neohumeralis. Next base: position 18,523,942 of record NC_065919.1, read on the forward strand.
AACTAACCATAAGCAGCCGCATTTTCGCAACACCTACATGAAAACGTCGGAGAACCTATTAAATATATATCATACATGAATTATCAGCGTGACGAGCTGAGTCGATTTAGCCTTGTCAGTCCGTCTTTATATATGTACGTGAACTAGTCTCTCAATTGTGAAAGCGATCTAAAATTTCGCATATGACCTTGTCTCTCCAAGAAGCTGCTTATTTGTGGGAATCGACAATGTCGGACTACTATAGCATATAGCTGTCATAAAAGCTGACCGATCAAAAAGAAATCCTTGTGTGGAAAACAGTTTTATTTGACAAGATATTTTCACGAAATTTGACATTGAATATTGTCCTTGTCAACGCCACGAATTTCTTCGAACATATTGTTTAGATCACACTACTATAACATACCATATAGCTGCCATACAAACTGGCCGATCAAAATTAATATTCAGTTTTCCGTTCACACGACAGTCGGTACAAAATTTCACGAGTCTACGCAAGCGGAACGGACTCGGATTTTTATCCAGTCAAGGACTGTGAACTCGACAAAATTCTGCCGCTACAACAGCAACAACTATTCAGTTTTTTTAAATACTTTTTAAGCTGTAAAACCCGACCTGTGAAGGGTATTATAGCTTTGGTGCAGTCGAATTTAAACATTTTCATTTACTTCTTAATAAACCATATCAATATCAAAGCGAAATCGGTTCACTATTTAGAAATAATTTACTTCTGAAACAAGCGCTGGGTATAAAAATTTTGTCAGCTTCTCATTCTACATGTATCTTATCTTATCTTTGAAATACTAACTTTTACTTATTTAACGTATACTCTTTGCAGTGGAATCCAAGCTCTTCAAAATACTGAGTACCAGGAAATGCGAGCTCAACTAAACTCAACAGACAAACAATCCTCGTTTGACAAAATTTCATATAACAATGAGTTAAGAAATCATAGAAAGCTTTTAAAATGTTCTTTTTTATATAAAGTTTTTTAGGTCTCTTAATGAACCTGTTCCAATAAATATGTGATTATGAATATAAAAATGTAATAGAATTTATAGTTATAATGTAATTAGTCATTTGGTTAGTTAAGTAGGTATACGTGCTCTTTTCACTGTGCAATAAATATTTTGTTCTTATCGATAAAACGGCAGTTCTTTAAATCACTCGATTTATGTCCCAGCCAATTTGCGAAACACTGATTATTCTGATAAGTTAAAAATAACAAAGGTTTTTATAGACACGTAGTTAACTTTATTTATGTATGTATATTAGGATTATAAAATCGAAATCTACACCTCTCTGTATACGAGTATATAAGTTAACAAAATAAATATTTTGTTAAACAGTGTACCTTACCATGCAAGTTTAAGAATGAAGGAAAAAAGAATGCAGGTACACAATTTGGCAAACGCATGACGCCACTTTACCGCTACCCACTAAAAGAGCGCCAAGCAAATATTACGGATTTTAATGACGCTACTAGCACGCCACTAACAATATGCGTCGCTGCCGACGTCTCACATCTGCCGGCGCTTAGGTAGTTTTTGATAGCATAAGATTAGATTTAAGCTTCACTTTTAATTTGGCTTTCCTCTAAGTTGGTTGGACATCGCTCCAGCAACTTAGAAATAAACATTAAACAAGTTTATTTTTTGTACAGTTGTAAAAAAACGTTTTAAATAACAAAATAAATAAAAAACTTAAAATAAGTTAACTTATATATGTATATATGTATATGTATACATATCTACATATATAATATGAATTTCAAATGTTAGAAATTAGTTAATTTACGAATCCTTTTTCGTTTGTCGTTCTGAATATCATATACCATTTAAACAGTGACATTCAGGTCTGTTCGGGCCACCATCTTGCCAACGCTAGTCTGATTTATTGATGTTATTCCATATTTCTGTTTATGGTTCGTAACGTATAAACTTTATTGTTCGAAATGAAAACTGGAAAAATCTCAAAAATTTTAGTTAATATTTCTATTATTTTTGTTTACAAGGTTTTACATTTCATGGCCAGCAAGCAACAACTGACAATATTTATATTCTTGCAACATATTGTTCTTCTTCTTTACTGACGGAGACACCGCTTACGCGGTTATAGCCAAGTTAACAACAGCGCGAAAGTCGTTTCTTCTTTTCGCTATTGGCGAGTTTGGTTTTTGATTGTCTCCTCAGTCCGAAGTAGCACCTATTGGCAAGAGTTATTCTGTGTTGGATTTCGATGCTAACATTGTTGTTGCTTTTATTAATGTTTCCAAGATTGTCACAATTATCTACGACCTCTAAGTTATGACTATCAACAGTGACATGGAAGACTAGTCGCAAGTGCGACGACTGTTTGTTTGATGACAGGAGATATTTCCTCATACCCTCGTATACTACCTGACCCATTTGCTAAGCTTTCTTATCGAGTTTGGAGAAAGCAAAACTACCGGCGCGGATCTTGAGGTCAATGATATCAATATTATCGACGTACGCCAGCAGCTGTACACTCTTTTAGAAAATTGTACCCTCTCTATTCAGCCTTGCAGCTCCAATTATTCTCTCCAACAGTAAATTGAAAAAATCCCACGAAAGGGAGTATCTTTGTCAGAAACCTCGTTTGGTATCGAGCGGTTTAGATAGCTTCTTCCCGATCCTTTGGATTGCTCAACGTAAATTTACAAAGTCGTATTAGTTTTGCGGGGATAACAAATTCAGACATAGCAACATAAAGGCAGTTCTATTTCCTGCTGTCAAAAGCAGCTTTGAAATCGACGTAGAGGTGGTGCGTGTCGATCCTCCTATCACGGGTCTTTTCCAGTTGGCGCATTTGCGCGTGATACGCTGGTTCCAAGATGACGAAATATCTGGTCGTGTTGTAACAAATTTGCCAAGAGTACGATTGTTTGTTTGAAACACATATAAAGTTTTCCTCGTTCACTGCCAGACCCATTTTCTGGCTTTATAGCCTGGAGAAAAAACAACGACGCGGGTGTTGAACGATTCAAATATTTACAAATCAAAGTTTTGAAAACAAAACCAAAAATTGAATCGCGGCAAAATGTGTACGCAGCTTTTTTTTCGTGCTGTCGAAAGCAATTTTTGAAATCAACGGAAAAGTGGTGTGTCGATTCTAAACCTTTTCCACGGGTTTTCCGGAAATTAAATTTTTCTCGCCGTAAAATCATCGGTTGTTGAACTTCAACGCCAGGAATCTTTGGTCCAGGTCCAATGAGTTTGTTGAGTTTTGGCACTTTAATTTACAGTAATATGCATACGATAGATACCTTATATCAAATGTTGAAATTAGTTAATCCCACGGTAGTTTCCGTTCTTCAAACCCTTTTTTATTGGATTGGGCAAAGCAACTTAACTTTCCAATCGTTGGGCAATTCGTCCGACGAATTTTGGCACAAAGAAGCTGATGCATGCACCTTATCAGTTCTTCGCCGCCGTGTTTGAATAGCTCGGCCGGCAATCCGTCGGTCCCGTCACCTTGTTGTTCTTCAGGCAGGCAATTGCTATTCGAACTTCTTCATGGTCGGGTAATGGAACGTCTGCAATCCATCGTCATCGATTAAAAGGGAATCATTTTATCCTAATTCTCCTGGTGTTGCAAGCGTTCAGCTGCCATTCAGCACGCTGGATAAGTGTTCCCTCCATAATTTAAGTATGCTCTGGGCATCAGTGGCTAGATCTCCTTTGGGGGCTCTACAAGAGTATGCTCCAGTCTTGAAACCTTCCGTAAGCCGCCGCATTTTTTCGTAGAATTTTCGAGCATTACCCCTGTCGGCCAGCTTATCAAGCTCTTCGTACTCACGCATTTCAGTCTCTTTCTTCTTCTGTCTACAAATGCGTCTCGCTTCCCTCTTCAACTCTCGGTATCTATCCCATCCCGCACGTGTAGTGGTCGATCGTAACGTTGCGAGGTAGGCAGCCTGTTTTCTCTCCGCTGCGACACGTCACTCCTCGTCGTACCAGCTGTTCTTTTGCACTTTCTGAAAACCAATGATTTCGGTTGCAGCTGTACGTAGGGAGTTTGAAATGTGGTCCCACAGTCTCCTTATACCAAGTTATTGACGAGTGCTCTCAGAGAGCAGGAGTGCAAGCCGAGTAGAAAATCGTTCGGCTGTCTGTTGTGATTGCAGCTTCTCGACGTCGAACCTTCCTTGTGTTTGGTGGCGCGCTTTTTTTGCTGCACAGAGGCGGGTGCGAATCTTAGCTGCAACAATGTAGTGGTCCGAGTCGATGTTAGGACCTCGGAGCGCACGCACATCTAAAACACTGGAGACGTATCTTCCGTCTATCACAACATGATCGATCTGGTTGGTAGTTTTTCGATCCGGAGACAGTCAGGTAGCTTGATGAATCTTCTTATGCTGGAATCTAGTACTACAGATAACCATATTTCGGGCCCCGGCGAAGTCAATCAGCCTCAACTCATTTGGGGATGTTTCCTTGTGGAGGCCGAATTTACCGACCGTAGTGCCAAAGATACCTTCTTTGCCCACCCCGGCGTTAAAGTCGCCAAGCACGATTTTGACATCGTGGCGGGGGCAGCCTTCATAAGTGCGATGACAGTATTGCCTCATTTAAAACCGAACGTCTCAAGAAAAAAATATTCAAATCGAAGTGTAAATGTTGAATTCCGGCATTAGCGCCATCTATCGCGCTGGATTGAAAATTTTGATCACAGAGTAACCAAATCAAGATTTACTAATCAAGCTATTCCAATCAAAACGAAAGAAAGAGTTAAATGTTCATTTCATTCAATATTTTCTAAGAAAACAACAATTATTTGTCTAATTTGAAACAAAGATACCTGTTGTCAATACTTGGCCAGCACATTTCGTCGCCACCTTCGCGTTGTTCTCCCTGCGCGCTTTGTTTATTTTGCCACAAATACCGAACCATCAATTATTTGATGTCAACGCCTTGGGTTTTTAGTGTTTACTCCCCACCGCAGTGTAGGCGCTAAACGCCGCAACCTTTTTGGCTGCATCCATCAAAAGAGTCATTAACGCTACAACAACTTCGATTGTTACGACGCGTCACTGGTTTGTTTACAAGTGTGTACGTGGGTTTGGGTTGAGTATGTGCGTGTTGTTGCTGCAAGAGCGGCAACGTTTGTTTTGTGGCGCATTGCTGTCGATCGGTTGATTGGTTTTCCAACTTCATTGCGCGCGCTTTGTTTATTTTGCCACAAATACCGAACCATCAATTATTTGATGTCAACGCTTTACTCCCCACCGCAGCACAACCTTTTGCTGCATCCATCGAAGGCCGCAGAGCCCAATCGACGTGGTTACCTCGTTTATTTGTGGCGTAGACTTGCCGATTACTACGCGTTAACACCCTTTTTCTTTTTGTACAATTTATTTTTCTTATTTTTTAATTGCATAATTATTCTTTGTTTTATTGACTTGCAAGTGTGTGTTCCGTGTCCGGGTATTTGGGACTCAACTCCGTTCAATGCGCCGTGTTCTGGGAACCCTTATGACCCAACGCGGCGGTGGCAATCGGACACGGTTAAAACGCGCGATGCTTATCATACTGTGAGGCATGCGGATGGACGCGCGATAACGTTTAACGTTTTGAAAATAATAATACAAACAGTAAAAAGCAACAACAGCACATTTACTAAAAAAAAGAACAAACACTGAAATGGTTATTTAAGCGAACAGTTTTGTTTCTTGGTTGACATGTTGGCAAGTTTGTATGTCTGCGCACACATACATACATACTTATATATGTATGTATTTATCGATAAACGAGTGTCTACTGTTTGTTCGTTTGCTCGTCTGTTTTGAACCCACTGCTTAACATTGCGCGCAGAGTATTACAGACTTGTGGGCGAAAGGAAAACAATTAGTTCTTGCTCTTATATAAATTAGGCTACTAAACACAAAACTTGCATGAAAATCGGTAAGATTGAGACTTGGTTTGTCGAGGTTCGACCTCCACTTCACCCACGTCATAGTCTCGTCAAACTGTATCGTAAATATTTGGCTGACCCTGCAGTGTATATAAGTTAATATTAAAGAGTCTCGTCAAGGGGTTGTCCGGTTGTCGGCTATACTTCGGAGCGTGCACGCACCGACTGGATTCGATATAGGACGTTCCTAGCTATCGAACGAGCGGCTGGTCAGTTGCCTCCGAACACCTGGAGAGTCAGGACAAACATTTTTCTGTGAGTGGCGCAGCGTTCGTAAGAGCAGAGGTACGCCATTAAGTTCTGTATGAAACTCGGTAAATCTGCGACAGAGATGTTTCGGAGCGTGCACGCACCGACTGGATTCGATATAGGGCGTTCCTAGCTAACGAACGCGCGGCTGGTCAGTTGCCTCCGAACACCTGGAGAGTCAGGACAAACATTTTTCGCGCGACGTGTTTCTGTGAGTGGCGCAGCGTTCGTAAGAGCAGAGGTACGCCATTAAGTTTTGTGTGAAACTCGGTAAATCTGCGACAGAGACGTTTGATATGATCAAGCAGACTTACCCAGATATTGTTTAGCAAGAAGTGGTGTGTTTCAGTGACACCAGGCCTCTTCGTCCAAAAAAGGGAAGAATGAGCAAATCCAAAGTGAAAACGATGCTCATTGTCTTTTTTGATGTCAAAGGCATCGTCCGCCATGAATTTCTTCTTCCTGGACAAACCGTCAACGCCAAGTTTTACGTGGAAGTCCTCAAGAGACTCAAATGAAGGGTCAATCGGGTCCGATAAGACATCGCAGCCGATTGGAAGTTGCACCACCACAACGCCCCGGCTTACACCGCCTTTCTTGTGAACAGCTACTTAACCAAGGCCGATATCCCAACGTTTCCGCAGCTGTCCTTCAGCCCAGATGTACTGCCATGGGAAGTAACGATAACCTTACCGCCCATGGAGCTCTGGCTTTCTTTAAGAATTGACCCGGCAGCTCATTTTGATGAGCCAAGGTGCGCAAGAAATAGAATGAACAGTACCACAACAACAAAACGATAACAAGAACTCCAACGCAGGTAAGAGCATTCCAGGAACTAAACGTAAGTTTACCTTGAACGCGCTATAGCCAGAAGAACGTGCGTCGATTGAGGAACATGTCGGAGATGACGATGACATGCCGCCATGCAGCGGCACTCTTCAGGCGACATGTACTGCACCCAAGAAGCATCTGTACTACATGGTTCTGGCCTCTTGTGCAAACTGGCGGTTTTGGCCATGGAGTCAGAACTTCCGAACACCTGATTCTAGACTGCACAGCATTCTGTAGACGAAGGATCAAAGCCTTTGGATCTATAAATCCGAATAGGGATCATATCGCCTCAATAGCACGCAGCAGGTTATCGTAACTTATTAGTGATATGGACCTATATGATTCGAGAAGGGAGGCCACAGTAGACCTTATATCGCGGCGGTGCAAAACTCACTTTATTTCAATATATCTAATAGACTAATTCCAAATTGAGTTCATATTCTGACCAATGCTTGACAGGGGAACCACTGCTCGTTTACATACTGATGCAATTTGAGTTTGGTTGCCATTTCTTGCAACCTCATTGACTTTACAATTTCTGACGATTGCGCTGTGGCCATCCAGACAAGTTTCCTAACGAAGTTAATGTAAACCAAAATAAAAAAAGTTCTGTTTTCTGCAGACTGGATAAGAAAGCGAAGCAAATGGTTGTGGTAGTGAACGGGAGCAAGACGAAATATCTCCTGTCATCAAACAGTCGTCGCACTCCCGACTTGGCTCCCACGTCGCTGTTGAGAGTCAAAATTCGAAGTCGTAGATAATTTTGTCTATCTTGGAACCAGTATTAACACCAACCACAATGTAAGCCTAGATATCTAACGCAGAATAACTCTTACCAACGAGTGCTATTTCGGACTGAGTAGACAATTGAGAAGTAAAGTCCTCTCTCGACCAACAAAGGCCAAACCCTATAAGTCACTCATTATTCCCGTCCTGATATATAGTGCAGAGGCAGAGACGATGGTAACATCTGATGAGACGACGGTTCGAGTTTTCTAGAGAAGAGTTCTGCGGAAGATTTATGGACCTTTGCGCATTGGCAATGGCGAATATCGCATTCGATGAAACAATGAGCTGTAGGAGTTATACGACGACATTGACATAGTTCAGCGCACTAAGAGACAGCGGCTACGCTGGCTAGTTCATGTCGACCGTATGTATGAAAACACTCCAGCTCTGATAGTATTCGACGCAGTATCCGTCGGGGGAAGCAGATGATGAGGAAGAACCTCTTTTGCAGAGATCAGGTAGAGAAGGACCTGACTGTACTTGGTATCTCGAATTGGCGCCATATTGCAAAAAGAAAAAACGACTGGCGCGCTTTTGTTAACTCGTAAGGAGAAGAAGAAAATAAAATTATCACACCTTCCCTTATCTCAGCTTCCAAATTATTTTTTTGTTTTTTGGCAGCTATGTTTTGCTTCCAGCCGAACCTTGTACTTCCTTACTTATTTAATTCTTTACATTTACCCATTTGTAAGTGCGTCGTCCCCTTTCTGTCTTTTAAATTAATGTGCGCTCGGCTTTGCATACAAAAAATCACAGCAGGGCATTTCCAGCAACAAAATGCCTCATGTTAACATATAAACACCCGCGCCGGCGCACCGCCACTACGCACTATACACGCGTCCCATGATCATCGTCATTATTGGTGAGTTCTTGGCGCTTCGCACATTCCGTAACTTCTTAATTGGTCAATTGGTGTAGCAAAGCGGACGGCTCGCAGCAAGCTCGAGCTCAGCAAAGACGAGAAGGGTGCCGCAAGTGCAACGCGCATCCGCCCGCTGCGAAACGAGTTGGAATGTCCGCTTATTCGGAGTGTTGACACACGCTGCACACAACTTGCATTTTAATTTATTAACTCAATAAATAACAACATTTTATGATGAAAAACTCCAAGCGGGAGCTTCAACAGCCAAAACATGTCAGCACATGTGTACGATTCATATCGCCAGCGCCGAGCGTGTTGTATATGCACACAGCTGTAATAACAAACGTTGAGTTGTGGACACTTGCGCCGCCATGTCCTCCATCGTCCCCTTTTCGCTCGCTGTCCACAATTAACGTGTTTGATTTGCTGCGCCCACTTGGACCCGCTGCTCGACCGCGCAAACCGCTCGCTTGCTGTGCAAGTTAATGTCGTTAGAGTCGATGGAGTTTATAATGGGTGTCTTGCATATTTGCATGCTTTCCAGCAGTGGGCCGCGGGTTCCAAGAAGCGCTGCTTTGTCAAATGAGGCTATCAAAGTTCTTAGTATTTATGTAAGCGCTTTAAACGTGCTTGACAAGGCTACTTGAAGGTGAACGAAAATAACTAGTAAGGCGTAAAAGAATATTTAATTATAAATTTCAGCATAAATAAATTATGGGTCACTATATGGTTAAACATATTAAACAGTTAGTATAGCGCACAGTAGGAACATTACCTAAGGTTTATGAGCCGACGAAACATGTGCGACTGACGTTTGGTGGGCATCCCACCTAAAGAATATACATACATATTCATAAACGTGACTCATAAAATTCTTTAGTTAAATTCTTAAAGTCGGCAATTACGTAATTTGCATAAAGCAAGTTGGAAGAGTTGTGCGAGTAAGCGAACTGCCGACAGGTTATGACATATGTTCAGAGAGCTCAGAAATCGCAAGCCCTTACATATGTTCTCTCGAACGCCGTCGATATAAGGAAGTAGCTTGAGCTATCTCTTGAATTCGGAGGTATTGGGAGAGAATATTAAATGAACAGAATAGCGTCCTAAGTTTCTCCATCCACCTTCTTGTCTAAATAACATATCCTTAATCGTGAGTGATAAAATATTTTGGTTAAGTCGTTCAAGACTGTACATACATACATATAAGTATAATTTAATAAAGAAAGTTGGAAGAATTCTAAGCGAATCGCAGATCCTTACGAGTATGAAAGACCTTCACATGAAGTTGGAATGTCGTCTTCAATATGAATCTCTAACCTTATAAAAAGAGCAAGAGCTATTTCGTATGTCTAGAGCGCTCGCAAAGTGCTAAGTTTATCTTTGACAAGTATCGCTAAAACATTGTTTCACCCTATTTTGATCCTTAAATGTGAAATGTGTTCTTCGCAATCAAAAGGATTGCAATTTCTCTCTGGAAACAAAAAGAGAACATAATAAAGAGTGATCATTTTCGAGGTTCCCATCTTCTTTAAATAAAAAACACGGAAACTCCAAATTTAATGGGGAATGCTTATTATCATTCCAAAGAACATTCTTTGGCATTTATTTTTTTAAGATTATCTCTTTCAAATGTTGGCCGCGGCTACGTCTTAGATGGTCCATCCGTGGAGTCCAATTTTCGATGAATCGTTCGTCCGTTTCAAACGTTAACTGACGACTGATACGCGTGATGTTTTGCTCCAAGGCCTGAACCGAAGCAGGATTGTCCGCTTAGACTTTAGACTTTACATATCCCCACAGGAAAAAGTCTAACGATGTGATATTGATATTGGTGGCCAATCGACCGACCCAAAACGTGACATTATTTGCTCACCGAAATGTTCTCTCAATAAATCCATTGAGTGACGCCGTTTTGTTGAAGCCAAATATCGCCGAGATCATAAGCTACAATAACAGGCATCCAATAGTCGCTTATCACGGCGCGATAACGATCGCCATTGACGGTTACTATATCATCGGCATCATATTTGAAAAAATATTGACCGATGTTTCCACTCCAAACCGTTATTTTTTTCGGATGAAATTGCAACTCTTGAATCTATTCAGGTTGTTTCTTTTTCCAAATGCGGCAAGTTTGCTTGTTTATAAGGATATCCTTTGAACCAGAAATTGGCTTCATCGCTGAACAAAATTTGGGTCGAAAACATCGGATCTTTTTAGAAACTTTTCAAGAGCCCATGGAACGGAGCGATGTCGACGTAAAATGCGTAAAAGTCGTTACATACGTCAGTCCGAGTTGCTGCGAACGGCACCGGAAGACACTCTCCAGTGTAATGTAGTTTCTCCTTGATGAAATGTCAAACAATACTGAACAAAAATAACATGACAGCTTGACTCGGCACACGCGTGGTACCTCTTCTTGGATTACTCGTTATATCATATACTATCCGTACTTGATTTCAAGTGAAATCCCAATCCTGTTCAATGAAAAATATTTTGAATCGACAGAGGGGTGGACTATTGGCTCTTGAGCTCGTTCCTTTGCATATGTTTCACATGATTAGAGAGTTCTCAGATTAACTGCATATCTACGATACCAGACTATCCTTTTGATTGCGAATCAGTGACAGTCGAGTTACGTTCTAACAGGCATAATCCTAGGTAACTGTATAAGTTATTATTTATAGCACCAGTCCTGATCAGCTCCTGTTAGTCTTCCGAGTTTTTTCTTTTGCTTAAGTGTACTGCAGGATTCAATGATGTTAATTTTGTTTTGGCAGCGCTGCCTTTGATTAGTCTACCTCTACAAACTAGACTGATATATTCTTTTTTATCAAAAAGTGTGTGTCTGCAGAAGACTAATTTGTTGCTAACTGAAATTAGTGTTCATTATATTTATGACGCGCGACATTGAGTGTTTTTTACTTTTGAAGCCTCGTCGGCATTATGTTATTAAGCAAACGTGTAATTTCAATTGTCTCGAAGTGTGATTAATTCTAATAAAAATAGAGCTTAACGCAAATTTGCAACTTGAACAGTTTATTTCATCATACCCGTGTTAGTCAAGTATTTGCTCTATAAACAATACTCCAAATCGATAGCTAATTCTTCTGCTTGACACTTGAGACGAAACCTTCCGAGTGCTGATTACTATTCATAATAAAAAAGTACCGGCTTTCACACGTATCTTTCTTAAGTAACGTTATTAGAATGTATCAAATGGGGATTTAGTATTCGGCAGACTCTTAAATAAATTGAAAATATTCCATAGCAAAGGGATTATTAAATAGTTGTATACGTCAAAGGAGATTTCTTTTTAACTGTTCTTGGATTTGAAGTGTAATTGGTTTGTGAGGGCCGCATGAATTTTTTATTAACTTCGGGTAACTTGAAAAATAATAAAAATAATATTTTTGTTCTGTGAAGATCTCAAAGATTTAGAAATCTTAAATATTTTCTGAAGAATATTCGAACATTTATATATTTGTAATTGATAGAGATGTGAGAGCGGTATAGGTTCACTTTGTAGCCATGTTTACGGAAATGCCAAAGTACTCAACGACCAAAGATGTTGTAAAAATAAAACCTCTTTGAGATCTTAATAGTAAATTATAATAGTTTAGGAAGCACATCTAGTATGACACCCTAAAAATTCGCGGAGACTTAAATGTCTTCTTGATCGGCAAAATTCCTCTTAACTGTATGCTCCGCGCGGGTATCGACTAGGAAGTTGGTGGCGCTGTTTGCAATGTCATGATCTCTAGCTGGCTCCTGTCAGAGTCATTACATTGCAGGCAGGCGGCTCTCAGCGAAGGCTGATGTATTTTCCCAATCATCACTTTATGCTGGACTGCTTTATATGCATCCTCAGAAGTAGGTGAATGGGTCATACAAAGGTCATTGCTAATGAGGTACTTGGTGGTAGGTATAAACCGCTAAGGGTAGAGACCCCCGAATAATGATGTGAATGCATGCACCTGAAATGTCCGGGTCCTTAATTGGAGGGTGCCGCTGCCAAGCTGGCCGATGTCATCGTTAAAGTAAAGGCTGATATCACCGTCGTCCAAAAATGCAAAGGACGAGACAAGGACTGAGACGAGTAGGTCCTTGTGGCATTTACTACAGTAGCCATATAAAGGAGCGCAAATTCGGTATTCCACAGCGGTGGTGAGAGAGAGACTCCGTCGCCGAGTACTAGCATTCAACATAACGCTGATTTGCGCCCACGCCGTGGCCTGAAATATGGTTATCTGTATTACTTGAGTCCAATATAAGAAAATTCATAAAGTTACCTGGGTGTCACCGGAACGAAAAGCCACTAACCAGATCTATCGTGTTGTGATAGACGGAAGACACGTCTCTACTGTTTTAGATGTGCTTACGCTCAGAGGTCCTAACGCTGACTCGGACCACAACCTTATTGCAGTCAAAATACGCACCCGCCTCTGTGTAGCAAACAACGCATACCGAGAGTTGAAGAGGGCAGCGAGACTCATTAGCAGACAAAAAAGAGAGAGACCGAAATGCGTGAGTATGAAGAGGTTGACAAGCTAGACGGCAGTGTAACGTGCAAAAATTTTACGAAAAGATGCGTCGACTAAAAGAAGGTTTAAAAACCGGAGCATACTCTTATAGAACCCCCAGAGGTCAAGTGACTGATGTCCAGAACATATAAAAACTATGAAGGGCACACTTCTCCAGTCTGCTGAATGGTTCAACATAATGGTGAAAGTAAACACCACTAGATGGCGAACCCGATTCCCCAATCGATGACTATGGAGGCGAAGAACTGATAAGGAGTATGCATCAGCTTCTTTGTAGAATATGGTCGGACGAAAGCATGCCCGACGATTGGAATTTAAGTGTGCTCTGCCCAATCCACAAAAAAGGAGACCCCAAAATCTGTACCAACTGCCGTGGGATAAGCTTATGAAAATACGATCGACACACATCACTGCTTCGTTGATTTTAAAGCTGCTTTTGACAGCACGAAAAGGAGCTGCCGCTATGTCTGAATCTTAATACGGCTGTGTAAACTGACGTTGAGCAATACCAAAAGCTCTGTCAGGATCGGGAAGGACCACTCCAATCCGTTCGACACCAAACGAGGTTTCAGACAATGCAGCTCCCTATTATGCGATGTACTCTTGGAGAAAATAATTCGAGCTGCAGAACTAAATAAAAAAGGTACAGTATTCTATAAGAGTGTAAAGCTGCTGGCGTACGCTGACGATACTGATGTCATTGGCCTCAACAATCGCGCCGTTAGTTCTGCTTTCTTCAGACTGGATAAGGGAGTGAAGTGTCTGGTGGCGAACGAGGGCAGGACGAAATATCTCCTGTCATCAAACAAACAGTCGCGCACTTGCGACTATGCACCCACGTCACTGTTGACAGTCATAACTTCGAAGTTGTAGATGAATTCGTCTATTTTGGAACCAGCATCAACACCAACAACGACGAATGATAATAAACATTCCCCAATAAATTTGAAGTTTCTGTGGTTTTTCTACAAAAAAGTAGGGAAAATCGAAATGAATCACCCTATAGATTGTGTACGAATTTTATTTCAAAATGAATTCTTTCGGTTTCGCAACTGGATTTTTTTGTGCTTTTCATACAAAATTTTTTGGTTTCAGATCCTAATTAAAACCAGCAAAGGAAATCAAAGTACTATCACTTCGAACTCTAAGCAAATACTTTAGAATCTTTAAATAACAAATCAAAGCAATCTAAAAAGACAAGCAAATCGCCGATAACACACGGCAGACACCAAATAACAGTCAAGTGCCATAAATCAAGCGAAAAACAACAAGCCCCTTTTTACATAAGGTGAGCAAATAAAAAAATTGATTACTTCATATTTTCTTAGCGTTTGTCAAAAACGAATTATCTATTTGAAAATGTTTGTTTACGAGTCATTTCTCATGTCTTTGTTACAAAAAATTATAAAGTAAAATAAAGCCTTTCGTTATCACAAAAATCTCACTTAGCAACTAGTAAATTAAAATTATTAAAATAATAATAATAATGTGAAAAAATTAAGCACAAAAATGCCTTCAAAATGGCTGAGCACCACTTGAGATTTGTTTACAAAACTTAAACACTAAATTGGAAGCGCGTTAATGCAACAGTTACATGTTGTCAATACGGGTTAATCAGAAGTACTTCAGCCGCTACAAACGAGTATCACAAATATCTAAAGCTCCGGTCACAGTAATTCCAAAGGAATAGCCAGCACAGTTGTTAAGCGTCTACTAGAGACACACACTTCAGTTTAGGCTTGTGCCCAACGGTCACCGTTATGTTGGGGATACTGCATGTGTGGATATTGTGCATTGCTGTAGCAATAGCTGGGCTGCAGCAGATCCTCATCGGCGGCTACAGGTGTGAAACTGCTCAACACCGGCTGTAGATTGGTGGTCCAGAAGAAGGTGCCCGCTTCGGTGCGTGCAAAACGTACGGGTACATAGACATCATGCTCCGCCTGTGAATCTTCCGCTTCTTGTACGAGTTCGGCCAGTTTCTCATTGGCTGAATTGTCTTCGATCTCTTCGTAGTAATGTTGTTCTTCCATTTGTGCATTGCGCAGATTCTCTAGAGATTCCAAAGATTCCAATGAGTACCATAAACGTTGATGTTGCTGATATGGATATTGTTGCTGCTGCTGCAGTTGTTGTGGTGCTGGCAAACGCTGTTGTTGGTAACGGCGTTGCAATTTTTCTTGCTTTTGTTGTTGTTTGTTGCGGAAGAATGTCTGCAAGACACGCTTAATGCTATAGCTGGACTTTTGGTTGGAGTTATTTTGCTGCGCTGCTAATTGTTGCTGTTGTTGACACATTTTCGAAATGTTCGTTCTACAAATTTTCTGCGTTGTTCGCTAGTTTTCTAATTGTTAAATGCGTGTGGCACGTTGAACGTACGAATTCAGAATGATTTCTACACGCCACGCAACGACCTTTTATAGCAACGCATTGGCGCTCACCAAGTGGCAACCGCAACAACAATAATCCACACACAGTGAATTTGTACTTCTGTATATTTCCTTCAGGAAAGGGAGTAGTACAGTCAAAGAAACACAAAAAAACAAAACTCTAACCGAAGAGCGGGAGAAATACGAGAACACGTGCATCAAACCCATGCGCTCGCTGCTCAGCCGTGCGCTAGTGTTGAGCATGCGTGCCTGTACATTACGGAAATGCACTTCGCTTGAGCTCGGCGCACACACGCTCCAGCAACCAAGTGTTGCACTAACAAAAAACAACACGACTTGCAACAACAACAGTGTACTGTACATAAAGTGCAGCTATCTACCCTCCTTGAAGAGCGACGTTGTGTGCTCGATGACTCAGTCGAGCTCGGGCTTCGGAGTTCGAGCAGTACAAATGCTTATGCTTGTAAAGGAAATGTCAAGTAAGAGGGTCACTGCACAGCGACAAGAACTCGAATTCCGATAAGAATTGTCGAGGCGGCTCAGCAAGTGGCGCAGGTAGTCGAAGAGCCAAGACAGCAAGAAGGCAAAACTTAGTGGTGGCACAGTGGCGCATGACGCGGTATTAGTTGTTTTAATTCTGTGCACTGTGCGGTTGATGTCAGGGCCAAGAGTAATAAATAAGTAGTCACTTGCATTAGCACACTCATGCGCAAGTGGCATGATTTCGTAGAAACCTGTGGTCTAAGTTTCTGATTTTTGTTTTAGTATCTCTCTACAGGAAGTACTAAAATCCGAACATAAAATGAAATAATAATTTAACACATATATCATCAGTTCATAGGTTAGGTTAAACTGGTGGGTTAATAAGCCACGCATAGACCAGTTTTTGTCTTTTGCGATACCAGATGGAGTTCAGTTCCTAGGTCCAAGAGAAGTAGTCACTCTGCGGCCTCACTATCGATACCTCCTCCAGTGTATCATCCCGTGGGGACCTTAGATGCTCACAGCGTAGTCTTGCGAATGCGGGACAAGTGCACAAGAGATGCTCCATTGTTTTCTTGGTGCCTGCTCTAAACATTTCCTACAGTCTTCTCGATCTGTCAGTGGCGTGTGCCGCCACCAGACAGTGACCAGTTAGTATTCCGATCATGTACCTACAGTCTCTTCTATCGAGTGCCAATAGAAAGTATGTATACTTCCGATCTACCGTTTTGAAAATGACTTTTGCAGTCTTGAACTCAGGTAGCTCGTTCCATCACGTTTTCGGATGATAGCCGTACACCATTTTTGGCAATCTCGTTCACTAAGTGAAGCCAAGTATTTATGTCAGAATGTAGGGTTTTGGACTGATAAAATGGAAGAGGTTCCATTTTCATTTCCATTTTATATATAGATCTGAATTTTAGAATACCGGGGATACGAGAAACATTTAATCTAGGGTCAAAAGCATCAGGAACGGCTTGTCAAGAACTGGATTTCTGCTTGAAAAATGTTGACATCATATTTTTATTGTCGTGATATAATTGAATTGTTCTTATTTTTGTATGGGTGTTGATAAGGATGGGCAGTAGAACCAAAAGGTTTGAATAAAAACACATATATTTATTTATGGCTTTTTATGCAGTCAACATTAGGATCAGGGATCCTTTCGATTTGGATGCAATGTTTACTTATGATTGTTTTTTGGGTAGCAAACAGCTGTCAGTGACGTTCTGGTTAAATTAACCGCGATTATATCAGCTATCAGTGTCTAAAACAGTATCGCCAAGGACAGAGGAGAGAAACATGAGCATCAAAATATATCAGACATCCATTCGTGGATAGACAGACAATGTGGGGGCCTGAGTTTTCAATTGACCCAAATACTTAGTGGACATGGATTCCACAATGACATTAGTCCGAACTATCCGACGTGTACAGAGTATATAGAAGACTCTGAGTATGTATTATTTTTTTGCCTACCCCTTTTCAAATACAAGGGAAAAACTAAAAACCACACTCGGTGGTAGTTTTACGGTTGATAATTTAACGACCCTCATGTGTTAGTCGACTGATAAATGAAAAGCTGTTAGCGAAGCGACTTTTCGACAGCTTAGGCGTCCGTCAGTCCGCACAATAGATGAGACATAAATGTCCTGTCCCTCCCGCAAAGTAATACTTAGCCGGTGGTTCCGAGAGAGTCGGGAGAGTCTGGAAATGGGAGTAGGTTAGGTTTAGCGGATTAAAGTACCGCACTTCGGCTTTTGATATTTCCCCCTAATGTAAAAAAATGGGTCACAGCTGCGATAGTAAAAGTGACATTTTGTAAGCTTTGGTATTATTTTTTCTCGAGCATTTTTTAAACACATATTTGACAAGCACACACACAGTGCGTGCGCAGGATCGCCTCAACACTGTCCGCAGAGTCAGTGGGCTCCGCTATCACACGGCACACTTGATGACGACGATGGTGGTAGTGGTGGTGGTGGTTTTTGTGGCTGGTGTCGATTGATAGTTGTTGGCTGTGTTGTTGTTGTTCTTTTTATTACCACTGTTGAACGGTATCGATGACTGTGTGCTGTGTAGTGTTTTTGTAGTGCTTAGTGTTGTTATTTTTGCTTTGCTCCTCTCCTGACAAACATTAAGCATGTATTGGCATGCCAATAAGGGTCGCAGGGTGAATGCAACAATTTGGGTTGCTCGTTTCTGTGTGTTGTTGTTGTGTGCACACTCCCTCTGTGCAAATCAAACTGGAATTTGAACCCCTTTTTTGTGGAGTGTGGGAAAATGTTTCGAAATTTGGTACAAAATTCCGAAACGGACGAAGCAAAACAACACACAACAAAAACAAACGTGATACGGCATAAGAAATAGGAAAGGGTCCAACAGCAAGCTCAAGTAGCTGAACGCCAGTTGGTGAGCGTAGCGGCCACTTAGCAGCGCATTTGTAAGAGTATGTGTAGGTTGTATGAGAAGTGTAGGCTGTAAGCAAGTGTATGGGTATGTGTCTGTTTATTGATGTATGGGTGTGTGTGTGTGTTAATTTATGTATGTATGTGTGTGTGTGCGCTGTGATAATGCAGGGGTTTTATACGCGCCTTGCTTGCGTCTATAAGAAAAAAATGGCAGGTGTTCGACGTGAAATTTTCTCATGGCAGTCTCAAGCGATAAGAAATGCTGTACACACGCACACACACATTAACACACACCGTAGCGAAAATGCTTATAGTGTTATACTTTATGCTGTATAGATTTTTTTGCTTAAATTTGTTTTTTTTTTTTTTTGCTTTTTGGGCAAATTTCGCTTTGTGCGTTGTTGTTGCAGCTCATTTATGCTTATTCGATTACTCTAAGTGTTGTTGTTATTGTTTTTTTTCGGTTTTTGTAAAATTTGGTGTATGTTTTTATTACAATATTACCTCGAAACAAGCAGTAAAAGTGTGTGGGAAGGGTGCGGGGCCAAATGTATCGGCTTGCAGGATTTGCGTGCACACGCACACATACATATGCATATATGGAGTTGTGGATATTTACTGCTATGCATTTCAATTTCATTTCCGTGGGAAAGCGCATACGCTGGGCATTCCCACGCAGTTAAGGTGTTTTTGTTATCCTGCTGCTGCTGCTGCTGTTATATGCTTGTTGTTGTTGTTATCTTACAGTTGCTGTTGTTATTATGATTGCAGTTCCTTATGCCTTGCTCCATTATGCTGTTTCCCTTTAATTTGTAGCAGTTGTGTGCGCTTGTGTGCTCCATATCTTTCCGAGGCTCGTTTTATTTTGACAAAGGATGCGTGTGCGTGGCGCAAACGTTTGGAGCGCAGCGTAAGCAAATTATCCTTTAAGAGGTTTCGGTTAATTGCAAAATGTGTGGCTGTGCGTTGTATGGCAGCAGGCTGGCAACACTGCATACAACGGCAATAACGGACCGCGTGTTGAGTCCTTACAATTACTTGGCGTAATTTACTTATGATGAGGGTTTAATGTTGGGGTGAGTTTTTTTTTGAAATTTTTTTCTCATATTTCGCTTTGTTGTTGCTCTTTGTCTTTCTCGGTTAGGTGTTTTTGAGAATTTTCCCAGGCTTTGCAGCAGCTGAGGAGCCGAGGTGTGGCAGACAGGTTGTTCGATTGTTGTGTTGTTTGTTGTGATGTTGTTTTTGTTGTTGCCCTGTCGTTCGCTGTACGCCTGCCAGGCTCAACGTTGGTTGAAAATGTATTGCGCAGGCCAGAGTGCTGCTGGGCTGATTGCTTGACTGCTACTGTTGTTACTTGCAGCTAAAAAGGAATCGGAAAAAAATAATAAAATTATCTACAAAAACAATAATAAGCACAGTAAAGTGTTTGTAGGCCTCACTTATGATATGCATACATAGTTTTTTTGCCTGTCTTGCTCATTCTTCCCATCAATTTATACAGTTTTTTATTATCCTTATTGAGTAGTTATGTCCTTTTATCAATGAAGCATTGCTTTAGCACATATTTATGCACACTGTTGTTGTTACTTATGTACATACATATGTCCTGACATTCATTTTAGTTGCGTTTGCTGTGACTTGCTGCGGTTGTGACTCTGACTATGCGCGTGCGCAGAGCGTGTAGACTTGCGCAGTGGCTATAGTAGTCAGCCAACAAGCCTGTTTAGCTACTGTGCTTTGGTTTGTGTGCACCGCCAATTAGTCGCGCTCTCCTCTTTATTGATTTCTGTTAATTGTTGGTGCGGACCTGTCAATGAAATTTATAGTTTTTTGTATAAATTCTAGATAATTTGTGTGTATGTGTAGTAAAGTAGTTTTAATAAATAAAACAGTGTTGCTCTACATTGGTCATTTAGCTCATGAAGGATGTAAAAGTTCAGTTAGTTGAGCTAAAGTGGTTTAACAGGGTGCCAATAGCACTTGTACCGCTAAAAATACTGTTGTGCTGCTAATGAGAAGGATGAGAGGGGAAGCGCTACCGATAGTTTCACGAAACGTTTAATTAACAGGAATCTATGTTGATTGGCATAATATTATGCGATGACGCGATGAGGTCCTCTGAGCAGTTTTATCGATTCTAAAAATGTAAATTCTGGGTTTCATCTTTTTCTTTATTGGCGTAGACACCACTTAGTTATAGCCGTGTTTGCAACAGCGCGCCAGTCGTTCTTCCTTTTCGCTGTTTGGCCCCAATTGGAGATTCCAAGCAAAGCCAGGGCCTTCTCCATCTGAAATGCGATATTCGCCGTGGCCAATGCACAAAAGACCATAAATCTTCGCAGAACCTTTCTCTCGAAAACTCGTAACGTCGACTCACCAGATGTTGTCATCGTCCATGCCTCTGCACCATACAGCAGGACGGGAATAATAAGTGACTTATAGAGTTTGGTTTTTGATTGTCCAGAGAGGACTTTACTTCTAAATTGGCTACTCAGTCCAAAGTCTTCTCGTCTGTAACCTCGTTTGGTAGCGAACGGCTCGGAGAGGTTTTCCCGATTCTGAGTTTCGAGGTACTGACATTGTCAGCTTACAAAGCCGTAGTAGTTAGCGGAGACAAATTCGATGTTATGACTGCTGTCGAAGGCGGTTTTGATCGTCGAAGAAGGAGTGTGTGTCGATCTTTCTTTCACGGGTCTTTTCCAAGATTTGACAGATGGTGAAAATCTGTTGGATTGTAAAAGCCACGCTGATAACGCCCAATCAGTTTGTTGATGGTATTTAGTCTTTCACACATTGCTCCCCTTTCACTGTTTAGGACTTATTTCCCAGTTGGCGAAATTGTATCCGTTTTGTGGATCGGGAAGAGCAGAACTCGTCGATATGCTTTCGTCCGGCTGTTGCATGCCATCAGCTGTAGCTCTTATAGAAGATGGTACCATCTCTTGGTTGTTCTTATTTAGTTTTGAACTTCTTCATGGTCGGGCAATGGAATGTTTGCTTCTCCGTCAGCGATTGCTGGGTTTAACGTCACTTTACCGAACATGCATGAGCATCCGTTTCTTCAACAAAATATATACATATGTATATATAATAAGATAGCCAAAGTCCTTTCACTATAGTAATTTTGTCTGTAATTCCAATGATTTCGTTAGTCATCAGTATCGTAAAAATCAGATTTGAGCTCGGAGAAGTCACTTATTGATTCTGAGGTTGCTTGAAAATGTATTTTTCTAATTGAATCACGGCTAAGAAATCCTAGAAAATGACAAAAGTGTTTTTTGGGGAGTCTACTTTAACACGATGACGAGTATTTCAACAATATTTGATAAATCATTTAGTTTGGCGTATAATGGGGTATAGTTATGCTTTTGGGTAAGCAGTTACAGTCGTAGGGTTATATCCAATTCCTACTTTTACTTCCTCGCCGCGGTTACGTGAGTAAGCCATGTGTAAGATGCGGTAGCCAACCCGTGTGAAGCCACGGCTAAACCAAAGGAAGCTTCAGCAAAGCCACGGCTATGAACGGGCGTAGGTCTTGAAGCAAGCGTCTCACTATATAAATGTGTATAAAACTCTATACTACTCGCCTAACCAGGTTGTCCGCTGGGTTTGGGACCCGCTACGTAGAAACAATCCCCAAAGAAAAAGAAACAACAGCCTCGGATGAAAGACCCCACATTTGATGACGACCTCAGCAAACGTAACAAGGATTATGATTTAAGGGCATGCCCCTGGAATATCCGGTCCTTAAATTGAGATGTTACCGATGTCCAGCTGGTTGATGTCCTCGTGAGATTAAAGGCTGACATTACTGCCCTCCAAGAAGTGCGATGGGCGGGACAAGGACAGAGACGAGTAAGTCCTTGTGATATTTATAAAAACGGCCATATAAAGGAGCTCAAATTCGGTGTGGGATTCGTAGTGGGAAAAAGGCTTAGTCTTGTCGAGTTCGGCCATTCACTCCGGTGGATGAGCGTCTAGCTACACTCTGCATCAGTGCAAAATTTTTCTACCTAACACTGATATACGCCCATGCCCCGACGGAAAGAAAGGACGATATGACCAAAGATGCCTTTTATGAGCGGCTGGAGTGCGCTTATGACAACTGCCCCGCCACTATGTAAAAATTGTGCTTGGTGATTTTAAAGTAAAATCCTAAAAATAAAATGACATCATCTGATGAGTCAGCCTTAGAAATGTTCGAGAGAAAGGTTTTGAGGAAGATTTATGGTGCTTTGGCATTGGCAACGATGAGTATCGCATTCGATGGAACGATGAGCTGTACGAGATATTCGGCGACATTGACATATTGCTACGAATTAAGAGATAGGGACTGCGCTAGCTGTTGTCCGGATGAAAGAGAACATTCCAGCTTTGAAGATTTTCGATTCAGTACCCGTCGGTGGGAGCAGAAAAAGACCTTCACTACGTTGTATCAGGTGGAAAAGGACATTGCTGCACTTGGTATCTCGAAATGGCGCCAAATAGCAAAACGAAGACACGACTGGCGCACTGTTGTTAACTCGGATAAAACCACGTAAACGGTGCCTAAGCCTCTAAAAAAGAAGAAGATTTAGTAAATGTCGTGGATTCATCGAAAACTTACCTTATACTACTCACTTTGTTAATGACGATAACCTTGATGAGTTAAAGACCGACTCAACACATTTTGGTGAATGTTTTCGTTATGAAGTCAATACTCATATGAAGAGACCGAGTCTTTTTCAAAAACGAGTCGTAATAGGAATGCTTAATAGCATAACTTAGAACTCTACATTCATCAAATACGGTTATTACTGATGACGATTCATGAGTTAACGAATATGATATCGGAACTGTTCAACAATCTAGCGAATAATGCCCCAAAAATGAGTCCAGAAAAAACCAAATTTCGCTGAATGTACTGAAGGCCATTCCAGCCGAGACTTATAACAAGTGTAGGGGAAATGTATACATGAAAATGTTTTAGGTTTCTTTTGGCAGTCCGGGTTAGTTTTGACCAGGTTTCTTCTTCGTCTTTCGAAATACATCAGACATCTTTTATTAGGTTTATTCAATATCGTATAATGAAGCCTTCTTGGTCCAGTAATTAATAATACAATTATCTTACATTTATCTCCGATCTGGTTATACTATTTATATCTTTATATACATTTGAGAAAAAATGACTCCAATTTTTTTTGTTTTAAACTTAATTACATTTCTTATTTCGGCCGAGAAGAGGTCACGGAACTTAAGTTCGTTGATATGGTAGTCTCAGAGAACGGTAACGAAAAAACGTTAACTTCGGCTGCATCGAAGCTGCCCGAATATACTTTTCACAGGTGCATTTTTTTTAGTAACTATGAGTTTAAGTAAATCTGTGGAAGCTATATGCTATAGTAATCCGATGTGAACAATTTCCTAGGAGGTTACATTATTTCTATGAACAATAATTCATACCAAATTTCGTGAGACATATCGTCAAATGAGAAAGTTTCCCATGCAAGCATTTGATTTCGATCAATCAGTTTGTATGGAAGCTATATGCTATAGTAGTCCGAATTTTTTTTGGAGATTCCATTGTTACCTTAGAAAATAATCTATACCAAATTTCGTGAATATATCTTATCAAATGCAAAAGTTTTCCATACCAACACTAAATTCCGATCGTTCAGTTTGTATGGCAACTATATGCTATAGTAGGCCGATCTGAACTATTTCTTCGCATATTATACTATTGTCTTAGAAAAAACCTGTGCCAACTTTTGTCCAGATTCCTTGTCAAATGTGAAAGTTTTCCATACAAGCATTTGATTCTGATCGTTCAGTTTGTATGGCAGCTATATGTTATAGTGGTCTGATATCGGCAGTTCCGACAAATGAGCAGCTTCTTGAAGAGAAAATGATGTTTGCAAAGTTTCAAAACGATATCTTAAAAACTGAGGGACTAGATCGTATATATACAGACAGACGGATATGGCTAAATCGACTCAGCTCAACATACTGATCATTTAAATATATACTTTATAGGGTCTTCAACGCTTCCTTCAGGTTGTTACAAACTTCATGTCAAACCTAATATACCCTGTTCAGGGTATAATAAATGTAAACCGAACAAGTAAGAATGAGCTAAGTACGGGTGTAACCGAACATTTTGTACTCTTGCCAGGCTCAAAGTCGGGGAAATACTTTCCGGTTCATAAGGTTCGTTAGTTTGATGGGGTCTGCGACAAGTTTGCACTCGATTTTATGCATTTGAGGTCCAATAGTAAGACTGATGTGCTATGATGTGGTACACTCAAGATAGCGGTTATATCACTTTATTGAAGTAGTATCTTCATTCTCTTTTAAACGAATTCAACCCGATAACTTTGTTGCTGCTTTACGTGTAATTTTTTTGACAGAAGCGCAGAAGCGAGCTGAGAATTGGCCAATCGAAGTTGCTTACATTGTAGACGATCCCTATTTTCTTAGCGGCAAATTTATAGCATATAGTCTACCCAGCGCTCTTTCTGTATGCAATCGGCTTCATTAAGGTAGACGTTTCAGTAGTTAGACCGGCTTAATTCCTTTTAATTTCCACTTCCGTAGTTTTTGCTTTAAATTGTTTTTTGCCACGTATAATACGAAGGGCTTACAAACACCACAAACAACTTTTTTTTCCCGCCAGAGTACAAGTCGATCGATCAATTTCAGAAGCGCCATTCTAAAATCGCATCACTACAGTCTATACCATTAGCAACTTCCATTGGCTCCATCAGCCACATCTGCAGTGTCCTTGAGCTTTACCGATTGCTCACGCAGGTGCAGCACCACAACCCCACTATCTATGCAACAGCTTCCATCTAGCTGGTGCCACAGAATTTGCAGTTAATAATATTTAATTGGCAGTTATAAAGGATACGCTCGTACTTAATGACACGGTCATTTTACCCAGATTGCATGACAGGCTCGACCAACAGCCACAGCAATGCAATTAGGGTGCAAATGTACATATAATTTAGATTGGGAATGCGTTAAAGGGCGGTTCGACCGCAACTCAGTCGATGGGCCATTCAGATAAGAACACATCGTTGAATCGGTTCTTTGTTCTTAGTTCTTATGTGTGTCGCCAATGTGTACGGTATGTAAATGCATGCTAAATGCGTAGCACGGGAAGCAAAGTACCATAATATCTTTAGCCTGACAGGTGGTTTCGAGTGAAATAAATAAAATTGCGTGATTGGTTGTGGATCAGGATTACAGCGTCTGCGCTCGTATGTATGATAAATCTACATATATCGCATGCGATGGCAAATTAATGGGTGCGAAGTGAAAAAATGAAATAATGTTAATGATTGGCGCGCCCTTAAAGGCTGTAAACTACAAGCTACTGCTTCATTTTGCTGTCAAGTAGATTCTAAACTATGCGTTCATCAGCTCAACGCCGATTGCGAAAATTAATGCTCATGCATGCCCGTGCATGACATGACAGAATGCTTCTGTGCACCGCAAACCCACAGTCATCAACGGCTTCACCGCGAAATCAATAAGTATTAAGCACCTTTGCCGATGTTGGAACAAACCGTTCTCTTTATTTGTTGTGTATATCCTGATGTTATCCTACAAATGGTGGGTTTCACAAGGATTAAACCACATACGAACTACTAATTGGCTTTTATGACGCGCTTTTTAACTTGGAGGCTCGATGGCGCCAGCTGAGAATAATGTTATAATCAAGCTTCCGAAGTGTATCTTAAAATTTTCCTTTGATTCTTGTCAGGCTTATACTTCTTCGAGTAACCACAGAACGATGGTTTGCTAAAGATCTACTGGATGGAGGATTAAGTGGCGTTTTTAATGCCCGACCTGGAATGCCTGACGATTGGAAGATTAATCATTCACCGAGAGTTAGCAAAACTCAGTGTAAACCGGATGCATTTGTGAAGCAAATATTTCATATATCACTGACATTTTCTTCATTTGACTTAAATCCGTCGTTCCCTTATTGATCGGAATGTTCGTCGCCGGATTACTCTTAATATGCAGAAAATATGGAATGAATGCTGAATTTGTCACAAACTGAAGAATGTGTTTAGGCTGCTATGAGTTGTACCTACCAATATGCCAATTTTTTTTTCCATTTTCCAAACCAATGCAGTGTCTATCAATGAGGATGATGTGATTTTTTAGTTATGGTGTTCAGTAAGGCGTGCCATATCACCTTGTCACGTTTCACTTTGGTTTAAATCTTGGAAATTGTACAAGATTATTACGTAAATTCACGTTCTCGGATGACTACTGTTAGAGCTATTCGCGCAAAACTTGGCAACTCGTTAATCTCGAAAAATGGTCTAGCCAAAAGCCGCCAGGGTTATGCGATTTAACGCCTGTAAATTATTTCCTTGCGCGTATGTTCAATCTCAGTTTTACGTCAATCAAACAGCGACACTCTAGGAGCTCGAAGACAATATTTAGCGCACTAATAGCCGAAATTTCAGCCGAAATGCTGCACCCCATATTTCATTACATTCTTTAAGCTCTAGCTTTCGCAACGAAAGCAGTTGCGACTTGACGTCAAAGCGATAAGGGTACTATAGTCTCTTAAAAATGTGGTTAGTGGAGTTCAGATCGACTGCTTGTACCATACTTTTGAAACTAGGTTCTAAAAAATCCTCAAAAATGTGAGAGAATCGAGTTTTGGTTTTCAGCGTTATAAACATAAGCATCATTGTTTCAGAACACAAATTTTCCGTTAAAAGCATTTTAAGATCCCGAAATAATTTCTAGCATTAACAAAGCTTCAGAAGAAGTAACACCGTCCTATATTCCTGAATAGAAATGAGGAAAACTTTATCCGCGCGTTTCTGATCATCTAAGTCAGAAGCCCTCTAGCCGTTCTATATAGTTTTTTCGATCCTTCAATTATTCTGCATTATTTTCAATTTATTCAGTCAATCTTGAGTTATTGCTTCACCAATTTCTTGACCGGTACCTCGAACACAGCCTCCAGCATATAGAAAGCTGGTCATTCTTAACTGGTTGGTTCAAAAGGGAGGCGAAGGAGCGCTAGACCGCAGGCAGCGTCACTTTTGACACTATTTGGCCCATTGAGCTCCTGGGTAACTTGATGTTTTTTCACCCCAACTGGTTAATGCCTCTTAAGTTGAAGCCTTGGGGTCGTGAAAGTTATCATGTTACAGCATACGCAATAATAATGTTCCAGTGTCTTATCATTCTCCGCGTATGGATCTTATGGATAAATACTCTGAGATGACCCCTACAACGCCTTTTTGTCAGCCACCATCAACACTTAACCCAAAATAACTTATGGTATGCATTGAGTTGATAGTGTTCCAAGACCTGAGGTGTTCCTCACGGGTTCATTGCTTCTGCATTCCGTCGAATCCACTTTTCCAGTTTTCTGAAGGTGTGATTTTATGATTAGGTGCTCTGTGATGACCCCTATAATGTTCGTAAGTTCCCTTTTGCCAAATAGTAGAAATGTTTAGGTCTGTCCACCATCAAAAGTTACCTTGTGGTATGCACTGTGTTATTGATGTTCCAAAACCTGGGGTGCTCCTCCAGAGTCCATGGCTCCAAACAACCCTTGAAGGTCTAGAACAGCTTAGGAGAATTGTGTTCATGGCTTCCCCGAGCGCGTCGACTGGTCTGCCTTTTCATTTTCTTCTACTCCTACTTATATGACTACGTACTCAGATGATATTAACGGACTGATCCACTGATAATGTACTACTTATTGCCTGCTTGCATAATCTAACGTAGTGAGACTTAGTATAGGCACTACGTATAGCCTTAATTGCCGTTTGTCTGTCTATTCTTTGTTTCCCAACAATTTCGACGTGAAGGGCTGTATTGTAGTTATTTAGTTTGAAGCGTATAAATTACTGCAGGAGAAGCCCGCTCCTGTTTCTGTTTCACCCTTTGATCCGTTGGGGAATATATAGACCTCACCGGTCATTCTTACCAACGTAGTTCCTTTATGACTTCAGCTTGGCTGTTTTTCTATTCGCTACGCAAAGAGACTACAACAAGACTACATCGGAGACGAGTAATATGAAGCCCCATCTTTTTTGCCTGTGCCAGTTTCTGTAATATGCGAACCCAGACAGAGTGATTGGATTAAGCTAACTATGAGAGTGAACTTGCGTGAAATCTACGCCAATTTCGACCTTAAAAGGTAGAAGTCATCATTCCATTAAATAAACGTGCAATGCCTTTTTCTTTGAAGCTCATTTCCCTAAAGTTTAATTTTTTATGACAGGCAGCCTGTAACTCTGGACCGCAGTCAGCTGATGTTGTTTACAATCACTAAATGTAAATTTATTTATATTCCGATGGACTTACAATATAACTTATAAATCACTGGCTATTAATAGGACTGATTAAAGTTCGTTCATAATCCGATTATGATCACTAAAATTGTTTCCAAGAAATTCATTAATAAACAGCCTACAAGTAATACAGTTCTATTTAATATTTCCTCTTGATTATTCATCAACTCAATTGCCGTGTCATCGTAGTTAACGTGTTTTGTACGTGTGTGTGTGTTTGTATTAATTTAACATTTTATCTTCATGATTTGTTGATGTGTATTTGTTTCGGCGGTTCTACAATGAAATGCTTATCAAGCAGTATGTTAGGGTAATCCAATTATTTGTGAAATATATTTGTGTATTTTCTTCTGTGGTGATTATGACACATTCTCTCTACTATTAGACTTCAAAAACCACCACAAATGGATGGTGGAAATCTTTCATTGATGATCGCTCCGAAGGGGGCCGTCGCCCCGTGCGCAACGTCTTGGGGGCGGCAAAATGGTATTTAAAAAATCCAATTCGGGCAAAAATTCCTACAAATTGTGTCAAAAATGTACAAGATATAGGGCAAAAATTAGTTTTTTCTATGACTTTTAATAAGATGTCTTGTAAATTTACTATCAATTTCCTCAAAAACCATATTGTGAGAATTTTGGAACTCCAGAATTTGCGTGGCTTCTAGTTCCTAAATTTTATATACTTAATATCGGAGGTATTTTGTAAAAATTCGCTTTTGTTCGAACCACCTCATGAAACTTGTAGGTAGGTAGATAAAGGGGGCGGCAGAACATCCTAAGCCCCGGGCGCCCGAAGTTGTAGCTACGCCACTGCCAATAGGTGGTACTTCGGACTGTGTAGCCAATTGAGAAGTACAGCTCTCTCTCGACGAACAAAAACCAAGCTCTATAAGTCACTCATTATTCCCGTCCTGCTATATGGTGCAAAGGTATCGACAATGGTAATATCTGATGAGTCGTCCTTACGAGTTTTCGAGAGAAAGGTTCTGCGAAAGAATTATGGTTCTTTGCGCATTGGGCACTGCGAATATAGCATTCGATGGAACGATGAGCTGTATGAGATATACGACGACATTGACATAGTCCAGCGAATTAGGAGACAACGGCTGCGCTGGCTAGGTCTTGTCGTCGTAAAGAATGAAAATACTCCAGCTCTATCGACTATACTATCCAGACTATTCGACGCAATAACCGCCGTGGGAAGCAGGGGAAGTGGAAGACCTTCACTGCTTTGGAAAGACCAGGTGGAGAAGGACCTGGATATACTTGGAATCTCCAATTGGCGCCACATTTCGAAAAGAAGAAACGACTGGTTTGCGGTTGTTACCTCGGCTTTAACCGCGTAAACGGTGTTTACGCCAGTAAAGAAGAAGAGGATTTAAAGTTTCTAAAATCTCGCGATTCTCATGGAATGCTTTATGCTACTCACACACTATCGGATCCTCAGTATAGAATGCTGAACTAGATTTTTATCAAGGTATTTAGTAATACTTATAAAAATACTAGCAAAGTAAGTTGCTCCTCAAAAGAAAAACGGAAGATGGGAACGAAATCTTGGATGATATTACCAATAGCTAACATTTTTTTGGTTTGGAACGTAGTTGGCTGCAGTTAATTGAAAATGCTCGAAACGGCCCCTACATTTTTCAAGAACTCATTCTCAATGAAGCTGATTTTTGTTTAACAATACTCCGTTTCAAATCGCCAATTTTTGAATCAACATTTGCTGAACTTGTTAAAATGAGAAGATTTACGTTAATTTTATTATTTGTTGCATTCCAGTGAGGGGGTTTTGCATCGACCGAAAGAAATGGTAGCCAGAGGAAAAAAGGTCTGGGCTATAAAAGAAAAACTTCCCTACCGCTATTCTCCACATAGTTTTCAACCGGTCTTGCAATTTGAGGTCGAACGTTGTCATATTGGACTCGTGGCTGGCAGCAAATATTTGCGTTCCCCATTAATAGTTTCACCCAATAATAGAGGTTCATAATACATCACGCTATCATAAAACATCATCCCACCAAATACAGAGTTATGACGTTATGGATATTCAGCTTTGGCCTTGATTTGGCTTGCTATGTAGACAAGAATCTCATATGATTTCTTACGTTTAGGGTTGTCATAATGGATCCATTTTTCATCGCCAATCTTACTCCGAGCTGTTTTTCAGTTTGGCAACAATCTTCATGTAGGAATGCTTCCACTAAAATAAGTTTACTGACCACCCTAATGAATACAACACACAATTCTTACGTATGTACATATTTACGTTCGTCAGAATTTAAACAAAAGCAGTGAAACAGAATCTACTTAGCTTCAGCAATACCAGTCAATATTGGAGAACCGAAAGTAAACAGACAAACAAAAATGTTTATTTCACAACTTTGCCCCATAGCATTACTATGGGAAGGGGGAAACATTTCCGCTCGCGCAATCTTCTCAATCTCATTGTGCTTCTTGGAATTAGCAATGAGTGCGGACCGTCCGCATGCGGCGATAAACTAATCATTTGACCACTCATTCCTCTGATAGTTCGTCAAATCAATTTATTTAGGTGTTTTTAATTTGTTTACGCTCTTGGGGCTGGGCTTTATGAGGGAAAACAAGTTTATTTACAGGTACATACATAAATAAGTATGTATGTATGTAGTTTTAGCGCGTGTTCGTGGCGCCCGACGATCATAGCTCAGCAGCTCACCTGCAAGTACGAGCTGACATACTTATGTACATATTTCGTCTCTCTATCGCTTTATGTTTTTGCCGCCCGCACTTTACTCAACTGACTTACTGAGTCTTGCGGTACTTTTGTTGTTCCGTTATGCTTAGCGCTATTTACGTCATAGAAAGTTGTACATTTGTAGCTGTGAAAATGTTTTGACCAAAGTTTCTTTTCACCGCATCTCTCTTTTGAATTTGAAAGCATAATATTATCCCACTACTTCAACCGTATAATATAATTGACTCATCTTCAATTACGTCACTACTTCTTCTTCTTTAATGACGTAGACACCGCTTACGCGGTTATAGCGCGGTTAATTCGCTCCGCTATGTCAATGTCGTCGTATATCTCGTATAGTTCATCATTCCATCGATATTCGCCGTTGCTAAAACGCAAAGGACTATACGTATATCTTCCGCAGAACCTTTCTCTCGAAACGTCGACTCATCAGATGTTGACATCGTCCATGCCTCCGTACCATATAGCAAGATGGAAGTAATGAGTGACTTATAGAGTGTAGTCTTTGGTCGTCGACTACTTCTCTAAAGTAGTACCTTCTGCGGCTGACATTGTTGCTGGTGTTAATACAGGTTCCAACAGAGACGAAATCATCTACGACTTCGACTTGTATTTAAAGATTTGATTGTTATTTAGAGCATGAGCGTTGAACTTCAGAACTTTCGAAGTTATTTTTGAGACCTCCTTATCAATACCACGTTATACTTACTTATATGTATGTACATATATCCATCTAGAATGAACTTAATAACACAACTATATTCTCTAATAGGTTAGGTTAGGTTAAACTGGCCAATAAGCCACGCATAGATCTGGTTTGGTAATTTGCGATACCAGATGGAGTTCAGTTACTAAGTCCAAGAGATATCTGCGCTTGACGCGAATTTTAACAGACTCTGCGGCTTCACTATCGATACCTCCTCTGGTGTATCATACCGTGGGGACCCCAGATGATTACAGCGTAGTCTTGCCAATGGGGGCAAGTGCACAAGAGATGCTCCATTGTTTCCCTGTTGGCCTGCTCTAAACACTTCCTGCAGTCTTCTCGATCTGTCAGCCCCATTCTGCGGGCGTGTGCCACCACCAGACAGTGACCAGTAAGTATTCCGATCCAGTTCCTACAGTCGCTTCTATCAAGTGCCAGTAGAAATTTTGTGTACTTTCGATCTACTGTTTTGTGCATGACTTTTGCAGTCTTGCACCCAGGTAGCTCGTTCCGTTGGATTTTGATTTTCTTTGCCTTGCTTCTGTCGAGATCGTCGTATAGACAATGCATGGGTTTCCCACTGCTTATCACGTTTTCGGATGTTAGCCGTACACCATTCTTGGTAATCTCGTCCACTATTTCATTGTCCTCGATGCCTTTGTGGTCTGCTCAAAGAGATCAGTATTGCCGCTCTGCAGTGGCTAATCTCAAACCCCAGTCTAAAGCATAACATGTCGATTCCAGTATTTCTCGAAAGCGGTAACAGAAAAAGCAATGTTATTTTTAAAGGAGTCGTAGAACTTCGACTAGTTTTTGGTGATTAACTTGGGACAAGGACCATTTAAGCTCAGTACTTTATCCAAATATTTTTTTACCAAAGAAATCAAGATTTTGTAGACCTAAGAAATAATAGAACACCAGTAGTCAGTATTCGCAAATCGAACGTCAATTTTCGAACCAAATATTGCTTGCCAACTAAGTATTCACAAATCACTTATAGTATGCAGCTCACAACTCTCAGATCTCGACTCTCAGCTGAGCTGTAGTTTTAATTTATGAACTGGTTTCGCATACTACTGCAGTCTCTTCGGTTGTAGGTGCTGCTGTTGTTGTTTTCCACAATCATGTTTAATACACGTACATATGTATGTATGTACGTGTCAGCTACAAATAAGCGAGATATTAAAGCAGTTGAGCATACAGACGGGCGTTTGCAACGACGGGCTAGCAGACGAACGGCCTTATGTCTTGTCCGACAAACCGCCAACGAGCGGATGGATGAATAGCGTCACAGCTTTAAACTGTGGTCCGCGTCCACAAGCAGCGCTACATCGTGCTTGCATGCATTTAGTGGATGCCCAAGTACGTCAGCAGCGACCTCCCCAAGCCAAGTCAAAGCCAAAGCCAAGCAGAGCTCGACTCATGCTACATTGTTGTTGTTGCTTGTTCATGTATATATGCATGAAAATGTCGGGCAACGAGCTGAGATAAAACAGAGCAATGCTGTTTAGGGTAGGGTAGGGTAGGGCAGGGCAAGACAGGGCTCCAGACATGGTATGGCATGCCGCGTGAGCTCAGGCTTGTCCGCGTTGTGCCGCCGCGCTGCCACTCGTTTTCCATCAAGATAAAATTTGACAGCAATGAAGCGACTGGCACGAGCTCGGTTCCCACGGTCTGAACGCCGTATTTTTTGCTGTTTTATTTTTTCGCTTTTGTTTGTGTTTTTTTGTTTCTTTATTGCTTTAGTATGTATTTTTTTAATTTTATTGTATATTCTGTCTGCGGTGCATATGTATGTGTGTATGTATTGTCTTGGGCACGCCAATAAGCTGCATTGCGCAGCGCGCACGATCGCTTGTCGTTATTATTGTTGTTTTTTTTTTTGTCTTCGGTATTGTTGTTACTTGGAATTGAAGCGTACGCGCTTTTTATTGTTGTTTTCTGATTTTGTTGCGCAGCGTCGCTTTGTAGTTTTTTATTTTCATATTTTTTTCGTTTTTATTGCTTTCATTGCTATTTGTTGTGAAAACCATATTTGTTGTTGTTTGTTTGCTGATCTTTGATTTTGCTGTTGACGGCGTGTGCTCATACAAATGTGCGCGCTGTTGTACATATATACGTATGTATGTATGTATATGTGTAGCTGTCATCGCCGCTGCCTTGCCGCGCAGCGCCACACATTCGAGATGGAGCTGTGGGGCGTTGCTGTGCCGCGTTGCGACGCGTTGTGAGACGCATTGCTGTAATAAATTAATTCAGCATTTAATAACGAAATGAAACTACAACAAAAACAAAAAGTCAAATACAACAGCAATAAACAGCACATGCCAGCCCCATTGCCACCAATTTCAAACGCTAAAAGCAATGTGAGAAGCGCGCCGCGTCACAACGCGCCGCCCCACTTTACGCTAATATTATTAATGCTGTGAATTGTGCTAAGCGCTGTGGTTGAATTGAGCTGAATTGAAAGCTCTTGTTAGTTCGCCATGTCGGTTTTGTAAAATTGTTGTCATTTATTAACCGTATGCGCATTAGTCACGGTGGCAGCGACGACGGCGGGTGGTTGACGCGCGCAACTACAATGGCAGCCGCGCGTGCGTATGCCGCCGCCAATCAAGTCGTTTAACAGCATTGCCACAGGGGGCAATGCAGTAAATGTGTTAAATGGCCAAGCAGCGCGCAGCAGCATCCGAAAGCTATTGCGCATTCACTTTCAAAAATATTAAAAAAAAAAAAAAAAATAATAATAATAAACAAAACGCGGAACGCAGAAAAAATTCACATTGAAAAATTAATGGTTATGGAAATGTGTTGCTTTATTGATATGAAAATTACTTTACATATTGTTGTTTGGTTATTTTGGCGGCTATTTGATTATGCCGCATAAGCAAACGCGCACACATACATGCTTATACATAAGTAATACATTTATTAACATGTGAACTCTTTTATGTATCTGTTGACCCCACTTTAGCGCTACTTCTTTGTAATATACATTTTCGGTTTTGTTATGATTTTATGTTGGTGATGCCTTCAGCGCGCGCTGACTTCATAACAAATTTATTTTAACAACTGTGAGAAAATTAAAGCGTGTATACAATCGCTGCCAGTACCGCGCTCAGAAAAGTGCCGCGCGGCGCGTGCTTTCAAAAGAGCATAAAATAAAAAAAAATCTACAAATAGTTAAAAGCTAATCATAGTTAATTGCAAAAATATATCTTCAAATCATTGTGGCGCACACGTGCCGCCACAGCGCTACTTACATACATATGTATGTATATGTATATTTATTTGTACCTATAGCTAATTGTTCAATGGAATGGTAACGCATGCGCGCATGTTCTACTGAGTTCGCACAGTGGCCGCTAACGCTATCCAAAGTAAATTAGAACAATAATAAGCTAAAATTATACCTAGATTTGTAAGACAGTTCAAAGTATACTGACATACTAAATCCAAATTTTTCTTTACATCCATGTGTTATAATTAATTAATTTTATTAAAATTTCACATTAGGTGGCAACGTCATAAAGAAATTTTTAGTTACTCAAATATCATCAAATCGCATTTAATAAATTTCTTTTTAATATAACCCATTTTGAAATTGTATTATGGTGGCAACCTCTTTATAATTTCTACTTTAACTAAAGCCTTAGAAAACCATTTTGTATACACAATAAATTACGAAGTCAAACTAAATATTTAGCTACTTCAAAAAATTATATTAAAAGCAGGTGGCAACGCTATTCAACTTACTCTTCTAAACTTGCAATACTATTTTATATTTATTTATTGTATAGGGAGTGTATTTATCCATATGTCTACATAGCCTATTTTTTTATTAAAATTTCAAATTAGGTGGCAACATTATAATTTGTAATTTCGTTTCCCAAAGAGCATGTATTGAGATTTAGTCTAGTATAATTGTTTGATAAATTTTATTTAGTATAATTTTTTAATAATAACAATTTCCAAATTTTATTATGGTGGCAACCCTTTATAATTTTTACTTTAACTAAAGCCTTAAAAAACCATTTTTTATACACAATAAACTACATATATACTTAACTGAATATTTAGTTACTTAAAAGATTATATTAATAAACAGGTGGCATCGCTATTCAACTTTTTCTACTAAAACTAAAACACATATTTGTTTCTTGAATAGGTTTCATACGTTTCCATACGTCTATATAGCTAAATATTTTTATTAAAATTTCAAATTAGGTGGCAACATTATAATTTGTAGTTTCGTTTCCCAAAGAGCATGTATTCAGATTTAGTTTAGTATAATTGTTTGATTATTTGTATTTAGTCTAATTTTTTAATAACAACGATTTCCAAATTTTATTATGGTGGCAACCCCTTTATAATTTTTACTTTAACTAAAGTCTTAAAAAAACATTTTTTATACACAATAAATTTCGCATTCAAACTGAATATTTAGTTACTTCAAAAATTATATTAATAAACCGGTGGCAACGCCATTCATTTTTTTCTATTAAAACTCACATAATTATTTAGTTTTAAATAGATGTATATTTCCATACGTCTATATAACTTAACATATTTTTATTAAAATTTCAAATTAGGTGGCAACATTATAATTTATATTTTAATTTCTCAAATAGCATAAATTTTGCTACCCAAAATTAGTTTAGTATAATTGTTTGATTAATTTCATTTGGTATAACTTTTTTAATAATAACCATTTCCAAATTTTATTATGGTGGCAACCCTTCTATAATTTTTAATTTAATTGAAATCTTAAAAAATAATTTTTTGAAACCTTAAATTACACATTTTAACTAAATTATTAGATACTCAAAAAATGATATTAATAGGCAGGTGGCAACGCTATGCATTTTTTTCAACTAAAACAAACATACTATTTTCTTGACTTACATACATACATATGTATGTATATTGCAAAGCGTAAAGAAAAGTTTACATACATGTAACTAATTATTTTTATTAAATTTTCAAATTAGGTGGCAACATTATAATTTCGAAAAATCATCAATTAGCTTCCCAAATTTAATAGTATAATTTTTTCATTAATAACCATTTCTAATTTTTTTTTAATTTTCTTAATATGGCAACCCTTTTACAATTTCTATGCTAACTGAAGCCTTCAAAAAATGATTCTTTTAAACAAAAAATTACATATTTTAGCTAAATTATTAGCTATTAAAAAAAAACATTATGTGCAGGTGGCAACGCCATAAAAATTTTTTCTACAAGAAATAACATACTATTTTCTTAACTTATTTTTCAAAGGGTTAAGATATTTTGATTGAAAACTATTTCTAAATTTTCATATGGTTGCAACCCTTTTACAAATTCTACTGGTTTAAGTAGCCTTAAAAATAATTTTTAAAACAATTAATTACTTACATATTTCAACTAAATTATTAGAAAAAAATAGCATTAGGTGACAACGCTACAAAAACTATTTGTAAAAAATTAAAATACTATTTTCTTGAATATGTACTATCTTTAGCCACACGTCTACATAAGTATGTAAGTATGTATTTTTTTGCCGAAACAACCGCTTCGCGGTATCGAGTTGGAGCTCCCTGTTCATATAATATACACCTCGCAAGATACCTACATACTTTGATCTCTGAGTGTGTCTAATGACTTTAATCAACTATCGCTGGGTTAGAAGTTGAGCTGTTGCTAAACTCTCAACAAAACTCTATTCAGTATACGATTCCGTTCCCATCCACCCATCCAATTCACCATATTATGGAGTAACTACCTTACCAAGAACCAACAATCCAACCGAAGCGATGAACACGTGTCTCCACAAACGCCCACGACTCGCTGCTACTTGACTGCCACAGCGTAGAAAAATCGCTGCAAATTATTATTGTTGTTGTTGCTTTTGTCAAATTGTTATTCTGCATAATTAATGTTATTGTTGTACTGCTATAAAGTAGCGCATGTGATTTGCATTCCATAAGTGCAAATACACAATCGTCAAACGGCTTGCGCACGCGTGCGATTTTACAAATGCCATTGCTGGCAAAATGGCAAACTTGTTGCAGTTGCACGCGCAATGCCAGCGGCAGCACAAGACTCGTGTCTGCGCAAGACTGCAAGCGCTGCACACGTCTTTTATGGCATACGCAAGGCTGGCGACGAGGGTGGCGAGATGCGCGGCGCACAACGCGCGGCGATGGCTGATAATCGACGCGCTTGTGCCAA
This sequence comes from Bactrocera neohumeralis, assembly GCF_024586455.1. Classification (NCBI taxonomy): domain Eukaryota; kingdom Metazoa; phylum Arthropoda; class Insecta; order Diptera; family Tephritidae; genus Bactrocera; species Bactrocera neohumeralis. The sequence continues at coordinate 18,562,409 of NC_065919.1, forward strand.
AGCGCGTTATTGCCATCGATGTTGCTAGTGTTGCGTTGTTGTCTTTTCATTTGCTGATGTTGTTGTGATTTTAGCGTGTGCTACAGACAGCACCCGAGTAGCGAGCAACCCACTTTTCCGCGTGGCAGACAACAAGCAATAGTTTGTAGTTAGCGGCGCACCAAAAGTACGAATCAGGTATGAAAGGGTATTGCAGCAACTGGATGGTTTGGTATAATAACGCCATACAATGGAAGCGCTGTATGCCAAAAGGCAGCGCGAAATGGCAATCAAGAATATTATAAAAGGCAAAACAAGGCTGACGCGCTAGGAAGCAAGCGCGCCTTGCGATGAGAACGTATGTATGTATGTATGTGCATGTGAATTGCATACGGCAAACAAAACGACGACTCAGCAGCCAAAAGTCAGACAAGCAGGACAACAGCACGAACTTGCAATGATCCATAAAGCGTTAAAAAATGCGATGACTATGCCACAATTATCGGCGTGCCACATCGTGCCGCGGCCGATGTCGCTGCCATCGTCTGTCCAATCATAAGGCAGGCGCGCAGACAAAGAGCCAGCGCGCAAACAGAAGGAATCTCGGCAATGCATGAACGGGTTGGCGGACGGAAGACGCGGCGCACGCGGCATATAATACCGGCAGCAGCGAGCAGCACAAGCCAAGAAAGCAAAAACAACAACAATAAACATACAAAATATAAAACTGAAACGACAGCAAATAACCGCACAAAGCCGCCAACCAGCCCGACCAGCGTTTATACAAGCCGCACACACTGGTTAAAAGTAATAAAGCAGCAGCAGCAAATCTTAAGTGAGGCTAAAACGCGGTCGCGCATACACACTTCTTACATACAACTACCATACAAATGAAATGAAACACAAACAGCTCGTTATGGATGGCAGGCATGTGCGCCACTGCCACTGCCGCACCAACCGCTTAACAATCAACGGCAAGCAAGCAAGCAAGCAACCAACGCGCCAAGACAACGAACGCCGCGCACCACTTAAGAGACCCCAATCAGGCAGTCATGCTGGCATCAGTCATTCAAGCAGCAGGCAAACAGCCACGGACGGACACACCCGTATAATGGAGTACGTATGGTTGGTATGCTTGAGTGTTTGTGCCAGTTGTGGTCGTCGCGCATATAGCAAAGGGGACGCCGTTGGCTGGCAGGGAACAGCTGGCGGGTCGGACGTGGTAGGCAAGCCGTTGTCGTGAGAAATCGACTACACTCGACTTTCCCACGGTATAACAATCACAACACAACTTGACGACAACAGCAACGTAGACGGAGATGACGCGCGCGCGCTGACTCGTTCCACATTAATGCCGCTGTCGGCTAAGCCACTACAACAATAAAGGCAGCAGCAACAGCAACAACAACAATACTAAGAAGTAATATGCCTTGTCGTTGCATAAAAAGTGTGGACGGGCGCGCAGACAGACGGCAGTACGTTTGGTTGGCGCGCTGTGTGCTTGTGTGTAGGGGAATTCATTGTGTGCAGGCAACGGAATGTCGACAAGAAAAGGGGGAGTTCATAAGCATGTATTTGTGTGCTTGTGTGCGACCGGATAAGTAAGCAGGCAAGTAGCAAGCAGGCGCGCAAACATATAACTTGTGTGTGTGTGTGTGCATGCGCCTTGGAAGACGTTAAGCGACGTCAGTTGAGAAGTGATACTTCAACTGCTTACTTAGTGTAATACATAATGGCACAACGGTAGAGCGTAAGCAGAGCGATGTGCGGTATATGTTGGTGGTGTTTAGCAACTGAGTGTGCGGGTATTTTCTCATTCAGTCACTGAGTTCGACGACGTCACACTGTGGTGGTGGTTGTTTGTGTGTGCGCGCGCACTCTCTGCGATAAGCTCGATCGTTGCGGCGCGCCGTTGCTCACTCGGCTGAGGCTATAAAAGTCAGAGCACGGCGTTGTGCCGTAGCATTCATTGCAATAACGTTGTGCCAAGCAGACACGCGTACAAATTGAAAAGCAAGAAAATTGGAAATTTTGGATTACAAGAACGCGTAGCAAAACAAGCAGAAAAACAACGCAGAAATATTGGATTAAATAGAATAGTAACTTAAAAGTTAAACTCACAAGCAATGGTACTCGAGATGGAGATGTCAAAGACCTATCAATACCGCAAAGTGATGAAACCGATGTTGGAGCGCAAGCGACGCGCGCGCATCAACAAGTGTTTGGATGAGCTGAAGGACATCATGGTCGAGTGCTTGACCCAAGAAGGTGAACACATAACGCGCCTCGAGAAGGCCGATATATTGGAATTAACCGTGGAGCATATGAAGAAATTGCGCGCACAAAAACAATTGCGTTTGGGCAGTGGCGTCAGCGCAGGTGCCGTACAAGATACCAAATTGTCTATAGCGGAAAGCTTCCGCGCCGGCTATGTGCATGCCGCAAATGAGGTATCCAAAACATTAGCCGCACTACCCGGTGTCAATGTGGATTTAGGCACACAACTGATGAGCCAATTGGGACATCGCTTGAACTACTTGCAAGTGGTTGTGCCCAGTGTGCCATTGACTGGTGTGCCAGCAGCTCAACATTTCCTGCCCACACCAGCAGTGGCGCAAGCAACAGCAGTGGCCGCGCAATACTACAGCAGCATGAGTGGCAGTGAGCGCAGCGCTACCAGCAGTCCTGTGGTCATCACACCACCACCATCCGAGTGTGGCAGCAGTGAAAGTGGTAGCTGCAGTCCGGCGCCCAGTGACACATATGGCGCCGTGTGGCGGCCTTGGTGAATATGGTTGGCATAGTAGCAAATGGACACACAGTGATCCCACTCAGGCGATGTGAATCTCTAGTGGGTATTGAATTTAATGTACGCGCCTAGCTTTTTTGCTAGCTGCGCGACAAGGCGCAGTGCGTTAACGCAACGCTAGGCAGGCGGCGCTGCATTGGTTTGCAACTGCATGGATAACGCGCTGTTGCGTATATGCATAGATGTCTACAAGTTAAGTGGGCATACTTGAAGGCAGCTCGGCGTTCTCATTGTCCTTGCGTTGGTGACTGCTCAGCGCGCGTTGACCTGATGCGCATTGGCTTGAAAGCGTAAATTTCTCAAATATGAAGCGCAAGTTAGCGCTAAATTGTACACCTCGCATTTTTATACAATAAATCAATTGTAAACACAGGGAAAACAAGAATTTATGTAGTATTAAGAATTATAAAAAGAAAGAAAGAAAAAATAAATAAATATAAAATACACAAAAAAAAATATGTATTTCTTCATTACTTTTATAATTAAATCAGTTTATCTGCTAGGGCCATATGCCAGTCGCAGCTTACTGTGCGCTTCGTAGGCCTCCGCACGGTATCGCTTTTTGCTAAAGAAGGTCTTGATCTCGTTTATTAATGTCGCGCGCTGACGTATGAAAATACGTCAATGCGCGTCACGCGCCGACCAAACGGACATTTGACTATTTTAAATTCATTGATTGTTTTTGCTTTTGTTTTCATTTGTGGATCATCCCATAGCAAAATATTCCCACACCATAAAAGCTGCTCAACAGCTTCAGTTGAGCTTGACTTGCGGAATTTCACAATCGGCGCAATGTCCGGTCGCACAAAAAAAGCGCCTGGTTTCTAGTTTAACTATCTGCAAAAAAAACTAAGCATGTTGTGTGCATGTGCGCGCTTGAGTCATAGATTGCTAACCCGTGCCAATAGTGTAACTGTTCAAAACAGCAACTGACAAAGTGCGAAATCGCGCGCTACCAACAGCGCGTTTCTATTGCTGACGCAGCGCGTTATGTGCGCGACGAAAATTCGCATGCAAACGCGTAGTAAAACAGTTAAATCGACTTAATATCTGTATGTTTCTATGTAGCGCATTTGCACTGACGCACACATACACACAAACCGCAAAGCATCTTATTTCGCGTTGCTTTAAGCGCAATCAACAAGTATAATAAAAACGTTAATAATAATAACCACATAGCTATATAAAGCAAGGCAAGCCAACAATAAAGTATAAAAATACAAAAAACAACAACAAAAACAGCACACACAACTCGAATGGCAGTTAACGCGTCGCATGCCGCATGCCGCAAGCGGAAGCGTGAGCCATTCATTGAAAAATTTTCCCACACTTTTGTGCGGTCGCGCTTAATGTGCGCTGTTGCCGTCGCGTCGCACTTAATGACTTTCCAAGAACGTATAGAAAAAAGCGAAAATAAAAACGATAAACGCCACGCAAACTTGGCTTATCGTTGCGCATTGCCACATACACACACACACACATACGTCTGTATAAACACGGATAATAATATGCGCGTGTGCCTGTGCATGTGTGGCTCCAATTGCGGTAGAGCGGCTACTGGTGCAGCGCATTTGCTCGCGCCTGTGCTGACCCACGTCGCGCGGCACGGTGGTGGTCCGATCTCCACGCGCAAATCATAAATACATATGTATACATATATACATGTTTAACTACATACATATGTATGTATATGCTTGTGAGCTTGCCATGTACAGTTGTGGTTTACAAAATATAATAACTAACAAAATTGTGTTCATATTTAAAAACAAAAGTTTTTTATCATATTTTAACAGCAAAATTTGTTAACTGCAGTTTTTTCTCTAAAGGATTTCCGTTCAAAATTTTATCAACACATTTTTTTTTTCGAAACTCATTTTTTCGCTACTTTTTCCGCTAAGTTTTATATTATTCTGTGAAATCATATGAAATCATCATGAATGCTCCCTTCAAATCCTTTGGTAGTGACATGTTTGCAAAAGATATTCAAAAGATTTTGAATATTTCCTCAATCATAGGCTCAGACATCTAAACACTATGTGAAGAATAGCAAACCACACCATTTCGAACCACATGCTTTCTTCTCTAATGACATATAGTAGACAACATAGTCGTTCTTCCTTTTCGCTGTTTGGCGCCAATTGGAGATTTCAAGTGTAGTCAGGTCCTTCCTCACCTGGTCTTTTCAACGGAGCGCTTCCCCTGGTTTGTGCGCTGGGTTTGGGACCCGCCATGTAAAAACAATACCAATGAAAAGAAGAAAACAGCCTGGGATGAGAGACCTCCTTTTTATGACAACCACATGACCATGACGAAGTATGCACTTATAATGTCCGGAATGTCCGGTTCCTTAATTGGAAAGATGCCGTAGCCCAGCAGTGTGATGGATTACAGTTTATTAATTACTTCACAAAAGATGTTGGTCAAAAGATCAATTTCCAACTTCTCAACTTGATTTCCAAAGTCCGGACTAAAAAAAGTCTTTCGCAAAGATGTAAAAAATCTTGCTAAAATTATGGGACCGAACCATATTCAAAAATTGTAAGTGAGATATGCAACCATAAACACTGAAATAAAAAATTTCATAAGCCATTGCAGATAATTTAGTTCAAACCCTAGAAAAAAAGAAGTTAAGATCGTCTTTCAGTCTAAGCTTTAGAGAGCACTAGCACTTTAAACTTGCCTCTTTCACCATTATCTTATATAATGTCATATCTTAGACAAGTATTTAGTATACAAAGAGTTTGTATTAAGGCTTACATGCATACATACATATGTCTTCTTAGCCTTGCCAAATATCTTCAATCTAAATATCACACAAACTAATCGGATTTTTCTGCGGACATGAAGGAAGTTATGCGGATTGTTGAAGAAAACTGCTGATATTAAAAGACCGACAAAAAATATAGTTTAGGAGACAGTTAAGGTTAACTTCGAGACTCGGAGTCTCGGACGCCTTTTTTTTTTGTGATCCGGACGTATATCTGACACCAAGTTGGTGGATGGTTTCTTTTTCAAAGACCGTAAAAATAAACAATAAGCATTACGCATTATTGCATTCCCAACTGAAAAGCCTTTTGTTTGAGGATAACGTAAATCTTAAATTTCAAAATACAGACCTTTTTGATTGGACGTACAGGTACATACACATATATTATACTTACCAGTAATATTTCACTCATCTATTTCTCAGCATGATCAAAGTAGGCTTGATGAGCTCGACGTTGTCGGGTGGTAGATACGTGTGAAAATTCACACTCCAATTGAGATTTGTTTATTGAGACAGAGCTCTTATAACATTTTAAAGAAGCACGCTCAATGTTTGTGTTCCAACGGTTTATCCAAGTAGATATGTATATTTCTTTCGAAGCCTTTTTTTGACAAATCACATTTGAGTCGAGTCAAGCTGTCATATTATTTTTGTTCAGTATTGTAAATCATTTCATCATAGAAAGACTTACGCCTGAACAACGTTTACAAATCGTTCAACTTTATTATGAAAATTCGCGTTCTGTAAAGAATGTGATTCGCGCGTTTCGCTCAACTTATGGTAAACATAATCGGCCTACTGAGCGCACTGTTCGTAACCAACATCTTGAGACCCAGCATTCATTATTGAATAATATTCGACCGAATAGACCACGTCCAGCGCGCAGTGAACAAAATGTGGCAGCCGTAGCTGAGAGTGTACACGAAGACCGTTGAAAGTCTATTCGGCGTCGCTCGCAGAAACTCGGAACGACTTTATGTCGAAATCTTTAGTTGAAAGCGTACAAAATACAGCTTGTCCAAGAACTGAAGCTGTTTGACCTTCCCAAGTGACATCGCTTTATTCTATAGGTTCTTGCAAAGTTTCAAGAAGATCCGTCTGTTTTCGAGCCAAATTTTGTCCGGCGATGAGGCCCATTTCTGGCTCAATGGGTGTGTAAACAAGCAAAATTGCCGCATTGAGGACAAATAGAAACCTGAAGATATTTAAGAGCTGCCATTTAATTCAGAAAAAAAAAACGTTTTGGCGTAGTTTGTGGTCTGGTGAAATCATCGCTCCATATTTCTTCAAAAATTATGCCGGTGAGAACGTAACCTTCAATAGCGACCGTTATCGCGCCATGATAATCGACTATTTGATGCATGAAATTGAAAGGGTTTGTGATCTCGGCGACATTTGATTTCAACAAGATGGCGCCATTTCCACACATCGCATCAATCAATGGATTTATTTATACTTCGGTGAATAGATAATTTCAAGTTTTTAGCCAGTCGGTTGGCCATCAAGATCGTGTGATATCACACTGTTAGACTTTTTGCTTTGGGGATGTGAAAAGTCTAAAGTCTATGCGGACAATCTTGCTTCGGTTCAGGCCTTGGAGCAAAACATCACGCATGTCATTCGCCAATTACCAGTCGAAATGCTCGAACGAGTCATCGAAAATTAAACTCCACGGATGGACAACTTTTGCGGGAATGAACCTGAGTGAGAGTGTTAAGATTACACTAAAAAATCTTTGATCCCTTCTTCTGAATTCCCAGGTTTCCGTGGCATTTTTTAACGATAATTCCTCCCAATATTTTATCTTGGCTATCCTGCTGCAAATTTGCTCCTAGTTTCTTCTTATAAGCCACTTAATGCTTCCATTACAATGTACATAACTGTTTTTATACTCATAAAGTGTATATGTAAGCCAAGTATCATGCAATTCAGTGCAGAAGGCTTAAGATTGCCTTTAATTGCCAAGTCGCATTTAGAGTGGCGTTGACTTTGTGATTCGGCGACGTGATTGGACCGGTTGCTTAAGAGTTCAGCGCTGTTCCCATTCATTTATACAACATAGATACATATGTATGTATGTACATATGTACATATATACGCATGCGCCAAACGTGTGTCACATACGTTTGATGAGACACAAAACCAAAGATACTAAATGTTGTAAAGAGTACCGAAAAAATAGCAAATGAGCCAAATGAAAAGAGGATAGTTTTTATATTAAGTGGCTTTATGATTAAGCTTTCAAGTATGCATATACATACATATGTACATATACTTAAGTATATATTTCTAAACTGATAATAATAGAATAGATAAAAAATGAGGTTTGCACCGCGACCTAAGGTCTATTGTGCCCTAGGCATAATAAATAACGAACTAAAAATAATAGCCGATTTGGATCACAAATGGGGGTCAACGGTTGCCACCTGTGGATGGTGCTTCAGACGCTTTCTCGTTATTTAAGAATTTAACCTCAAGTTTCTTTTCCTCTATGTTGACAGTAAACCGCATTCTTAGATGCCAGATCAGGGACATCTTATACGGTGTCGCTGCAACAAATCGGTTCAGAACATTTTCTTCTGGAGATACTAACGGTTGCTTTTTTGTGTTGATAAACATGTCATGATAAACAGGTTTAATAAAAGTTTGGTTATACTGGCATGTTTTCATGACACAAATAGACTTACGGGTTGTTTTTAATGTCAGATTGGGGTTCAGTCTAGTAACTTGTAATGGACGTCAACGCGTTTTCCGAAGTTTAGTTTAGACTTGCTTTCTAATTCTGATGTGAAGCATCTAGTGCCTTGAGCTGCGAAGTTCCTTGATATCTGTGCCGAGTTCAAAATCGGGCTGGACAAAAATATAGTGTTGTTCCAGCTTCTCTCCCATGCCTACTTCCTTGCAATTTCTGCAGGTTCCGACCGTCAGTACTTAACCCATACGGCTTGCATGTGACGCCAGTAGGTTGTGAGCTATCAAAAGGCCAACAATAGTGTGAATATTTTCCATCCAGTCCTTTTCACATGATCGTGGCGATCCTACAAGCCCTTAAAACTTCCCACCTCGCCCTTTCGGAAATTTCATTACGTATCGTTTTTAGCGACTTGCGTTTTTCCTATACTGTTTCGGTAGCAAAGCGGATAGCAATTTGGCAATATCTTCGGTTATATCGTTTCCCAGAATGTCCTTGTGACCCGGAAACCAGCCGATATATCTACTCTCTGCTTCTAAGCGCATTCTCTGACGCAATGCGATGTTAGATTACTGCTTTAATTGGTCATCGCATTGATTTTCTTTATGTAGTTTCCTGCGTTATTAGCTATATAAGTATCTCAGCAGATTTTCTGAACACAAAGACTTCTGCCTGGCTCGCCTGAGATGCAACTCCGCGCAAATAGCCTACTTCATCTGCCAGTTTTGATCTGTCCGTATAGATGTTGAAAGTTCCGCTGGTGGATCGCCTTGACCTGAAGATTCTTTACCTAACACAGTCGGCCTTGCAACTGTTTTCACTTCCGATGTTTCCACTCCAACGTCCATTGCTGATAACCTTTCTATTGCAGCCGTTGGATTGGCTTTTAGTGCCACCCTTATGCAGACAACGGTGGTCTGCTGCATTCGTTCCAACGGTTTTCTGTATGTGATGTTTATGATAGCGGTCCAACACACCACATTATAGTAAGATTGGATTGACTGGGTTAAAAAAGTCGTAAGAATAAAAGTTTTTCGAGAGTATTTGCCTTTTATTTAATAAACAAACATTAAAGTAAAGTTTAAAAAATTATTATTTTTTTCAATTTTTGAAGAGATTCAATTAAGATTAGATAGCTATTTGAAGAGATTTAAGTAAGTAATATAGGGTTGCCAACTGTTAAAAATTTTATTAATTAATTTAAATTTATAAAATAAAGGAACTATTACAATCTGGATATTAGACCACGCCTATACTTACATATACCGAGGTTATACCGCTAAAATTTGTTTGCAAGGTTGCCACCTTTTTATTTTTTTTTTAAATTTACCACATTGGCACCGAAATAATGATTCTGAGAATTCTTTGACATACAAATATTTTATAAAGTTATTTATACCGCTAAAATTTGTTTGCAGAGTTGCCACCTGTTTTATTTTTTTCTAATTTTACCACCATCAAATTAGTGATTCTGAGAATTCTTTGTTATAGAAATATTTTATAGAGCAATTTCTGCGCATTAACATCGATACAACGCCAAGAGTGGTGTGTGCTCTTCCAATCCGTCTCTGTTATCTGGTTTAAAGATCCGACGCTACATGTAAAAACACAAGCTTGCGATAATGTACAAACTAATTAAATAATTGAACGCGTGAACGCAGAAGAAACCAGTATTATCTTTCCACAGTGGTTTTTCGGCTTAATGCTGTGAATTCGTAAAAGAATTGCTTAGGCGGCAACAGCGCCAATAAAGGCGAAGAGCGGAAGCAACTCGCATACATATTCGCCTCAAAATTTACTAGGTTGGGTTATCTGTTGTCAATTGCTAATGGCCAAATATCAACCAAATGACGTATCGCCTAACTAGCGATAGTGGCCAATTAAATTATGGCACTGACTTATCAAACTGCTCTCTTCACCCAGTCGTCTTATCAGATCAGTGCGTGCTCACGTCTCACATTGGCCGTTTACAAATTCGCACGTCATAAGGCCGCATTGACCGCTAATCACCAGTCATCGTGTCGTATTTACGCGTCTCTAAGTTTCATCACCCTTTTAAGCGGGCTTTGCTCGTCAATACGCGATTTCAAAATACCGCAAAATCGTCTCTAGTTGCGTTATAAGCGTCTAACCGTCGATGCTGACGCTGTTATTGTTGACATCACCGTTGACTTAGTAATGCTTTGCTTGCTTCGCTGATGTTGATCACAACTCGTAAAACCGCTTTACAATTTGCCGTTTCATCGTTTACCGATTTCTGACAATTCGGTCTGATTGATTGCACTTAAGCGCCAAGTTTATGGCAAAATCATTTCGCCAATTTACAGTTACGCCGTTGTATCGACATTCACGCGGTAATGGTGTTATTGCCGGTAATTGCCCTACACCGGCAGACGCACCTCCGTTAGCTGGAGCCACAACTGGTAATTTGGCTAGATGATGACTCTGGCAAACACGTGCCATCGTCCGAAATGTCGCAATACTTGCGATTGATGTATTTGGCGTGTGGCAATGGGATGCCGTAACAGCGCTAGTTATGTTGCTTGCTTCGACGGGTTGACGGAAAATGTCGATTGAAGACTTTGAGTAGTTAATTGAGGCTGTGTGCGAATGGTGTGTATAGTATATGCTTATGTACTTAAATACTTGTACAATATTAATAATATTGAAGTCTCTCGTCACTTTATTTAGTGGCGAGTTCCTCCCCAAAACGTTCAAAATTATACATTATTTCCATCATAAGTGACAATCTTGTCTTTGAGTTGCAAGAGCAAAATTTTAGTCCCCCCCAAAATTCTACTCTGGAACCGCGCCTGGATAGAGGTCATAGCTTTAGTTGGATCATCTGAGATTAGGTCAGCTGTAGAGCTCAAAGCATGTAGCTCGTATCGTCCCCAAAAAAACATAGAATTCCGCGGACTTATTATTTTTGCCAGACAAAATTTATGAGGAATGTTTTCTGGCTACCTCAACAACAACAGCATATGCCAAACTTTTTCTTCTACTTGTAGTGCGTTCCTTGAAAATTACACGACAAAATGGACGATTTTTTATATTTAAAAAACTTCCAAACAGCTTATTTTTTGATGAAGTGCTATCTCATGGGAGACATATGGGTGCTCGATGGTTTGTCATTGGACATATGTAGGATTAAAGCCCCGGTTTCATATAGATAGCGCTACTACAATTAAATACATACAGGGTTTGTCCGGGAAGTAATAGAACGGATTTACTTCTGCCGCGATTGTACTTCGGAGCGTGCGCGCACCGACTGGATTCGCTATAGGGCACCTGGAGAGTCAGGACAAACATCTTCACCCGACGTGCTTCTGTGAATGGTGCAAGCCGAAAATGCAGCGTTCGTTAGAGCAGAGGTACCCGATTAAATTAAGTGTGAAACTCGGTAAATCTGCTACGGACCCGTTTGATATGATCAAGCAGGCTTACACAGATGTTGCTTTAGCAAGAAGTGGTGTGTTTCGGTGACACGAGGCCTTTTTGATGGGCCGGGAAGAGTGCGCTGATGAATGAGCAAATCCAAAGTGAAATTGATGCTCATTGTCTTTTTTGACATCAAAAAATGGTGCATCACGGCAACGAACCGACTCACACCGCCTTTCTTGTGAACAGATACCTTCCGCTGCCGCCCCACAGCCCAGATGTGGCCCTCCAGACTTTTTTTGGTTTCTTGTCTGAAAAGGGCGATGAAAGGCAAGCATTTTGAGACGACAGAGGGGATCCAAGCAGCATGCACCTCGGCTCTTATGGCTATTCCGGATAATGCCTTCCGTGACGCTTTCAATACTTGAAAATTGGGCTGGCAGCACGACATCGACGCAGAAGGAGCCTATTTAAAAAGTTTTTGAAGAATTGCAAAGATTGGTTTATTATTTTTTTTTTAAGTCGAGTCACTCCTTTTTATTTACCGGACAAACCCTTCATTATGAGTTTCCGACTTCAACTATGGCCTATGGCATACACTCTATGTAAAATTATTTGTGATTAGGGTTTCGGTATACAATAAATCGATCAAATTTGACCTTCAGCTGCTTCAGCGAATTTTGTTGTATCTCTTCGATCGACTGAAACGGGTTTCACGGAGCAGCAATTTCAGTTTGGGGAACAAGAAAAAATCGCACGGAGCCAAATCGGTGAAAACTAGGCGACTATTACTTAGAGTTATTGGAGCGTTTGAAGGACGAAATCGAGGTTTTTTTGAAGAAAGAGAAAGTGCTGTTTCAGCAAGACAATGCACCGTGTCACAAGTCAGTGAACACGATGGCGAAAATCCATGAATTTAGCTTCGAATTGCTTTCGCATCCACCGTATGCTCCAGATCTGTCCCCCACCGACTATTTCCTGTTCGTGGATCTCAAAAGAATGCTCGCTAGGAAGAAATTTTCGTCGAATGAGGAAGTGATTGCCAAAACTGAGGTACATACAAAAATGGGAACGAGAAATCGGTGAGTCGCTGTAATCAGTGTATCACCCTTGAAAGGAACTATGATAAATCAAAAACAAGTACTTATTTTGCTAAAAAAATGTTTTTTTACAATGTTAGGCTGGGACTTTTCAATTGACCTGTTGTGGAATTAAGAGTTCACTTTGATCAAAATGCTGAATTTCTTAAAACAATTGTGCGTAATTACAGTTGCATCTCTCATATTAATAACTTTCGTGGACTTGTGAAATGATTCACTGCACAAATTTCCGTGAACTTAATATGCGCCTATGTATTATCTACACAATTTCCATACTAACATGTATGACGTCACAAAAGTAAAGTCAAATATTTGCCCGCCGTTCAATACGTGATCGAATGATGCGGTCTCTTCAGGCTAATCCGGAAATTTTACAGCATTTCTAAATTGAACAGTGTGACACATAACTCGATTACCTTGAGGTGCATTAACGTTTTCACGCTTCGTCACAATATTGAACATACGCCATACTGAATTACTTAGAAAAACTCCGAATCACACGATTAGTCAAACAAAGCACGCGAATTATGAGTTCTACAACAAAGCTCTGCTGAGCTCTGGACCAAGCTACAGCTAGTCACAGCTATTAAGGAAGTTGGCTCGCTGAAAAGGTACGCTTCATTGCGCGACCGACCAATCTAACCGTGCCGCTTGTGTAGCTCGCGCGATTCAGCCATGAAGAGCCATTCGATTTGTCGTGTGCAATAGCAAATCTGAACATTCACTCTGGCATTTTTATTCATTTTTATGCAATAACAACAATTTCATCATGGCATGAAATAGCGAGCAGCTCACGGCCCTCGAAACAGTGTTTGCCAAATGCGAAGCTCTTGGCAACCGCCGGCTAGCGCCTGGTGACTGGCGGCCTAACGATCGCCGCTTGGTGAATTGCAGCAGCACCGCAGCAACGCCGCCAGCAATGATGCTAAATTCCCTAATTGCTACAGCGTGTGCTAAAACACATCCTACATTGATTGTAGTCGGGTAGCTACGTGACTGTGTCACGGCTCGCCTGGAGCTCACGAGTTGTTCGAGTGTGCAGTGCGGCGTTGTTGTGTCGAAGGTGCAGAATAAAATCAATAAACAGTACTAAAAACAAAAAGTGATCACAGCAATTTGAGCCATAAATGTAGCAGTATACAATTGCAATAACAACAGTAACAAAAACGCTACCAACAACAACAATATCAAAAACCAACAGCTAGTGTAATGGGTATTAACAGAATAAGCACAGCGCCTTAATAAATAGTCAGCAAGTAAGTGAGGCGGTACTCATGCCAAGCTAGTACCACACTAGCCTCTGCCCTAACCAGTTCTGACCATGTGCCCATCATCAGCAACGACTATCAGCCACAATATTACCAATAATTTGAACACACACACACAGACGGACACGACGTATGCATAAAGATGGGGTTGCCGCTGCAATCGTCAGCCATAAAAGCAGTTAAAAGTTGGAGCCCCTTCGCGCACGCCTTCAAAGATCCAGCAGAAACACCCAGCGCGCACAGCAACCAAGCCAGCCAGCCAGTGAGTCCCAGTGGCACAGTGCGCGTGTGCCAAAGTGGTTTAACAACCTCCCATATTACAAATATTGCTGCAGCAGCAATAAAAGCAACAGCACAACAACCGACAATAACCACACTTATAGCAATCAACATGCATTGGCGCTGCTTGTGACCGTGTGACCGTATTGCAATAGCCGCCGTCGCCACCATCGCAGTCGCATTTCCACGTCGCGACCTCAGGGCCACTGCTTATTCGGTCGCCTCGGTGCGCTCAATGAAGTAGTGACTTGCCATCTTTTTGTTGTTGCCGGTCTGCCGCGGTTCGTTTGCAGCGTGCCATCGCATAGTCCATAGCTTAAGGCGTTTTTTGAGGCTTTACTGCCAACCAACCTCAAGTTGGGTTCGTTTGCTACAAACGCACACATATACACCCCAGCGACAGCAGCCATAGTAACAGTATTAACTCCTGTTGCTGGACTTAACGATTGTGTCCACAATCATTATGATGATCACCATCACCTCTTCCGTTTGTCGGTTTGTCTACGTTCAATGGTGGTGTTGCGGCGTCAATGGTTTGTTGTAGTGCGGCAGCACTTCGTGGCACAGTGGTTCAGCACAAAGTTGTTGTACGCAGAACTATGGAAACTGCTGGAAATTCTTTATATATCCATTTAAGTTCTGGAACATTTATAATACCCTGATCCAGTTATTAAGTTTACTACAAATTTTGTAACACACAGAAGGAAACGTCAAAGATTTTATAAATTATACATACATATGTATGTACTATATAAATGATGACGAGTTGAGTCGCTTTAGTCGTGTCCGTCTGTCTATCTGGCTGTCTTAGGAAAGGATACAATAGACCTAAGATCGCAGTAAGGCATTCCTGTCGTAAAAGGCGACTAAGATCCTGGCCACCAGTCCAGAGCAGTATGGAAGCTCAACTGGTCGTAGCTTCGGCTACAAGGTCATACCAAAGACTTTAACCTGGTACCACGGGGAGCAGTAGCCCCTGGAGTTCGCTCCAGTCTGCTCATTGGGTTTGGCCCTTTGTGAAGATTCGTGGTGGCTGTGGTTAAAACCCAAATCGCGGGAAGAACTGACTTTGTCAGTCGAATGTGGAGTTGCATTGCAACCGGGTGCCGGACCCAAAGTACGGCAGAGGTTTTAGATGGGCCTCGAGCCCTACCAAGGTCGTTAGTATGTCCATGCTACACTGCCAATTGGTACTGAAAATGTTTACCCAGTTTTCAGGGCGCTGATCGACGCATTGTATTGATCCGTTGTGCTTTTGAGCACCGTGGAGTTAAGCTGTCGACAGCAGGATCCCACGTTAAACACAATCAGACGTTGTATATACTATAGCCTCTCAGTTTATGATATGTATGTATATACTTGTATGTATATCCATCTGAAGTTTGGCACTCGTTCTTTTTACTCAAAATAACTATTTATTTGTCCGAAACATTGATATTCGACACTATAGCTTGGGATTATTGTCCAAGGCAACGGTGCAATCTCCAAAGAAATTGTACAGATGGAATAGCTGCCATCCACTGGGCTGGAGTCCACCAAGCGTGCCGTAAAGAAAGCTGTATTTTACTGTATCAAGATAACAATATAATCTCAAGATAACCTATAAATTACTTGACTTTTAGGTTTCGACATTTCACTTGGTCTTTGTAGTTATAACTAAACCTTCCTCTTTGTTTATGTTAAACTCCATAATAAACAGATCCGTTTTGCGACATCATTTCAATTTATATGATGGACTTATTCCTACGTACCCAATACACATTGGACTCGTTTCAAAAGACCAGCTCCGTCGCACTATTTAAAACCTGGTATTAAAAATTCTTATCACTTTAGCTCACCTTCACACGGATGTTTTTTGGCTATCCAGAGAATACTTGGTCTAAGACCGGAAGTCGTGAGCTGCTTGGGCCATATGTAAGAGGAAAGTGTCTGGCCACTCCCAAGTGAATGGCGCTTAGAGATCTTTCCTCACTTGCGTGAACGTCTACACATCTATCCTCCGTTAGTTCTGTTTTCTCTAGACTGGTTAAGGAAGCGAAGCCTCGAAATCCAACGCAGAATGACTCTTATCGACAGGTGCAGAACTGAGTAGGCATTTGAGAAGTAACGTCCTTTCTCGGCGGACAAAGACCAAACTCTATAAGTCACTCATTATTTCCGTCCTACTATATGGTGCAGAGGCATGGACGATGACAACATCTGATGAGTCGACGTTACGAGTTTTCGAGAGAAAGGTTCTGTGGAAGATTTACGGTACTTTGCGTATTGGCAACGGTGAATAAGGCATAAGCAATAAGGCAAGTATGAGGTATACGACGACATTGATTTAGTTGAGCGAATTAAAAAACAGCGGCTACGCTGGTTTGTCGACCAAATAGACAAAAACACTCCAGCTCTGAAAGTATTCAATGCAGTACCCGTCGGGGGAAGCAGGAGAAGAGGAAGATT
Organism: Bactrocera neohumeralis; assembly: GCF_024586455.1. Taxonomy (NCBI): domain Eukaryota; kingdom Metazoa; phylum Arthropoda; class Insecta; order Diptera; family Tephritidae; genus Bactrocera; species Bactrocera neohumeralis. The sequence continues at coordinate 18,579,132 of NC_065919.1, forward strand.
TCCACTCCATTTGAAAGACCAGATGGTGAAGGACCTGGCTTCGCTTGGAGTTTCCAATTGCGGTGTTTTCGCCAGTAAAGAAGAAGAAGAAGATCTGCGTAACCAATATCTAACAATTTAGTTTCAATTTTGAAACCACTTTTTCTCCTTAGAAACTCATTAATGAAATTATTTTATATTTCAGATCAGAATTTTTTGCGAAAATCTCAAGGAGCTACTATACCTAAATGATTTGTGTGTGCCATGAATTTCTATTAAAATATAGTTTGAGCATTTAGCAATCCATTAGTCTACTATAGGGTCTTTAGATTTTGATCAGTTTGATCCTTTGGCAGTTTAGGTTAGAACAGTTTGATCATTTGAGATTTTAGGTTCTGATCACTCTGTTCATTTCAGTAAATTCCAGACCACTGTCCACCAAATTGCTCCACGCCTTTCAACAACTACAAACAGTTGTGGCTCACGTCTAAAACACTCACCGATGAGCTCCGCTCCCAGCCGCCACCACACCGCAACGACAACGTGATCTTCGCTTCATTTAAGTGGGCTCCAATCTCTTCGCTTACGTATTGAATAATTATAATATGAAACAAAAAGCAACAACAAACAATTCAAAATAGCACAAAACAAAGCAAAAAACTGAGAATTGAGGAAAATAATATCAAAGCAGCAACTATAATAAAAACAAGAAGAACAATGAGTATAAAATGAAAACGAATGGAAAAGGCAAATCAGAAAATGAAGCAACAAAACATTTTAAGCAGAAATAAAAAAGGGCAGGTGTGTCGATCGTGTGAGAACCACGTTCCAAACCATTTTCTCACGATCGTCCGTTTCAGATACGCCATACAACAAACACACACAGCACAAGCGGCTGCAAAAACAATAGCAACACACAGCCGCGCCATCGCCATGCAATGTAATGCATCAACACACAACAATTACGGAGACAGCAAGCGATCGAAGACGTCGCATGCCGTCACACAAGGGGCGCACACTCAACGCCACAGCTTGGCTTGCCGCGCTCGGCTCGGCACGGCTTGGTGGCAGCAGCAGCGGCAGTAGTTGTAATGCTCGATCTTTGGCTCTTGGCACACGAAAGAGGGATAGATCGCGCGCTGACTTGACGTAAATAGCGCGGCCCGGTTTGGCTCGCTTTGGGTCGGCGCGACTCAGCGCAGCTTGAATTGCTTGTGCGCTGCGGGTTGAGTCTTTATTGCGTCTATGGGTTTGGTGTTGGCTCGGCAGCCGAATTGTTATTATTCTTCGGGTTATATTAAAGATTAAGTGTCGCGTTGTTGTTGTTGCTCTTGTTACTATTATTGTGCGAGTGTGTCAGTGCATTTTTCTTGCAGTCGATCGTGGTTTTCCCTATGCAGTTTATAGGATTTAATACTTTTCGCTTAAGAGACACATGCAAACATACAAACGCGCATGCGCATTTATATGTGGCTATGCTTGCAGCGCCTCAGCTAGATAGTTGAGGGTCACGCCGTACGCTTCTAGCGCTCGCTCAAGCCATTCTTCTTAACTCTTATTTACATACATTTAACCGAAGCGCTGTCACACACACATGCGCGCACGCGCTTACAAGCCCGCAATGTGTTGTAGTTGTTGTTAATAGTTATCGCTACATATGCGATAAATGTTGTTGCTACTGTTATTGTTGTTGCAACGCGCACCGTGTCTGCTGTCCGTCTGTCATTGTTGTCCCTGAATGGGTGTTATAAGATATGTGATTTAAGCGCGCCGCCAGCCGCGCGCCAAAAGCTAAGCCACATAACGCTCTGCGCCGCGGCTAAACTATGAATATTCGAATTTTGATTGTTAACTGTTGACCCTTACCAATGGCCGCGTCTCCATTGCTGGCATACTTAGCCGCATCTCGTTTGGTCACACGTTTGTGACCCTTTCGAATAGCCTTCAGCCTTCGGCTGGCCGTCATCCGCCGCCTTCCGTTCAGGGCGCAGCATACGTTCGTTACTTTTACCTTTGTGTACTGTGCCGCTTTTATCTTACCTTTGCGTATTATTATTTTCCTAGCCCGCTCCGCCTCCGCTCTCCTCTTCCATTGCCGCTTTTAATGCGCTTCATTGTAGCGGCAATTATGCCGCGCGTTAACTTCATTCAAAGCCGTTAATGGCATTCTCGGTTGGTTGTGTCCCTTTATCGTTGTTGTTGTAGTTTTTATCTCTCCTCAGGAGTAACTAAATATGTATGTATGTATACGCCGCTTGTCTGCGACGTTGATTGCTGTTGATGTTAATTTCCAGCTTCCGGTGATAACCAAATTGACGCTGACTGCTGGCGGTTGTTACTGTTGTCGCTCTTTGTTTGCGACACACATACATAAGTTGTCTATACGTATATGTATATTTATATATACAGACATTTTCTGCTGTTGGCTGCCAGGGATGGGGAAATCTCCTGCGCCAGTCGATTTACTTACTGTCAATTAGAGCCTTGCATAGTCAACCGCTCACTGAGGCGACTCATAGCAATAACATTGGCTAGGGATGTTCTTAATCTTCAACTAATGGATATTGAAATTCTAACGCTTTATTTTTAGTAACTTCAAGTTGTATGTTGAACTTGATAAAGCAGTGTTGTTGTGAACACTACTGTGAGAACTATTTTATAACCGACGCCTGTCAAATTAATGGCTTTTTAGACGTGTGGTTTTGGATGAGACAATTTTTCATCGGAGTTGAACGTTTAGACAGCTGTTACTTGAGTTATACTCCCCTTGGTTTGCCACAACGCTGTAAAACGGACAAATTTATTACCAAAATAATCCCTCGATGTCGACATAATCGCCCAGCAGAGCAACTATAGATCGATTTCCACTCTCTAGTGGATGAAGCGGATTATCCAAAACGCCGTATAGTGCGCATCGAAGTCGCTATTGCTGCTGTCAAGCAAAGTATCGAAGAAGACCCGAGACCATCCGCCAACGCGCTTAACACTTGAAATTGTGCCCACGCACTTTTTGGAAGACTTTGCGGATGGATCTTGGTTTGTAGACTTATAAAATCCAACTCGTGCAAGAATGCAAGAATTGAAGCCAAACGACTATCAAGCGCGTCGCACATTCGGCGAATGGGAACAAAAATAGATGGACACCGTTCCCGATTTTCCCAAGAAAATTTTGTTCAACGATCATGCTCATTTTTGTTTAAAGGGGTACTTTAATAAATTAAATGATGATATGCATTTGGAATGATGAGTCCCCAAATCATTGTTAAGACGCCGTTACATACTCCAAAAGTCACTATTAGACGTGGCCTATGGGCAGAGGGAATCAGTGTTCTATATTTCTTTAAAAATAATGTCATAATGTTACAGTCAATGGAATACAGTATAGAGCCTAGATTAATGACTTAAATTGACAGATGTTGATGAGAACGACTGGCGCTTCATGCCATACAGCCAATGAAACAATGAATTTAGTAAAGGAAACTTTTGCCTCGCGTCGTGGCCTCCAATATTGTGCGATTTAACACTGCTGAATTAGGTTTTGTGAGGTAATGTGAAGCTTCTTGTCTACAGACAGGCCCGAGACGATTGTTGAAGCTCAACTTTCCCAAGCGACATCACTTCCCTCTATGAGCTCCTAAAAAGTTCCAAGAAGATCCGACGTTTTCGAGCCAAATTTTGTTCAGCGATGAGTCTCATTTCTGGCTCAATGGATATGTAGACAACAATACTATTTGATGCCTAAAAATGAAGCTCATGATCTTGGCGGTATTTGGTTTTAACAAGCCGGCGCTACTTTCCACACATGCCATCAGTCAATGGATTTATTGAGATAAAAGTTCGGTAAGCAGATAATTTCACAACTTTTTCCTGTGGGGATATGTAAAATCAAAAGCCTATGTAGATCATCCCGCTTCGATTCAGGTCTTGGAGCAAAACATCACGCGGGTCATTCGCCAGTCGTAATGCTCGAGCCAGTCAACGAAAATTGGTCTCAACGGATGGACCATCAGAGACGTAGCCGCGGCCAACATTTGAAAGACATACTTTTCAAAAAATTAATGCCAAAGAATGTCCTTTCGAATGATAATAAACATTCCACATGAAATTTTTTTTAATTTTCTGTGTTTTTGCTTTAAAAAAATTGGACATCTCGAAATGGATCACCCTTTATATTATTATGAATTACTATTTGATTTATTTTAACGGTCAAAGAAATTTTTCTTTCACCATAGTCTATAGTATACAAATACTTACATATGTAACTCCGGGCGCCTATTTCCCTCTCCACAAGTTTAAATTTAAATATTTGTGTCAAATTACACAGAATCGAAATACGTATATATAAAATTAATTTCTAAAATTTTTTTAGTAAAGTTGACAATTTGGCGCGTTTTCTGTAATCTCGCCTTGATCATATCATAAAGTTATCTTTACTCTCTCAAAGAAATTATTGTAGGCTGTTCTCCATTATGTGTAATGTAACATATTAATATCAGTTTTCTGCCATTTAATCTTTTCACAAAAATATATACATAATATAACATTTAAAAACCTAAAAAAACACACAAAAAGCACATCCCTAATACCGATTTACTAGTCTATATCCAACTGTTGACTATACACTCGACAGCCTCAAGGAATTTTAACACGATTAACTAAAGTGTTGGGCTTAGCAAGATATTTTGCATAATGCAAATATGTTATTGTTTTTATTGTTGTTAGCGATTATAATTTAGGAGTGCAACAATTCACTTTCAACTCTGAGCTCGCAGTTGCCTCGTTAAGTGCCTGTGAAAACGGAAAGGCACATTATAAATGAGTCATGAAGGTTTCGCCGATTATGCAAAAAGGGACGGTGTTAATTTTTCGCAACGACTTAACTACTTAAAGGTAAAACAAAACCAAGCAACTATTATATGTATTATATATCATGCAATTTGTGGTCAGAGTTTAGAGAAGTGTTAATCAATAGCTGTGCAATAATTGAGTGGATAGTGAAATTGAAAGGATTGGTTAAAACAAACAAGCAATTATTATTGACTTTGCTAATTCATTTTGTAAGTGAGATTATTTAATAGTGACTGCGAAGTTTCTCTTGGTAGCCAAACTATAGTAGATATTGTTCCCAGAATAGCAATTTCACACTGATTTCTCTCTAATTTGCCGTAACTGTACATGTTCGACGGATGAAGTTCGTCTTAAAGATGATATCGTAGATCCTGAATATTTTCTTTGGCAATCAACTCAATAATAGATAATAAGATGATAGTTTAATTACGTGTTTTTTTTACAGGCGGCAAAAGTAGTGGATCAAAATGTGGTCGAAGGATGTGTGTGTATCGAACTAAATTATTATGGCAAACATAACCAATAAAGTAGCTAATTTTTTATAAATTTTACATTTCACTGTCAAAGACTCTATTCATACTACAATCACCCAAAAAATTGCACGAATATTAAATACAACTTCATGAGTTCGGTTCCAATGCATACATACATAAGTACATACTAGCAAAAATAGTAAGATTTTGCCCATAATTTTAAGATTCTTAGTTCGTTCTTCACAATCTATGTCATCCCCCTCAAAGTAATCCCTAATACACTTGTGCCAACATTTTTTCGAATCCTCGAAACAGTTGTTAAAATCAATTTCCCGAATAGTCATAGCAATTCAGTGTAATGTCTTCAGTTGACTCAAAACGGTTTCCCCGGAGCGGTCGTTTGAGTTTGCTGAAAACTCACGAAGAATCAATGCAGTGTGTGACGGTGCAAAAACCAAGTACCTGATATCTGATTTCTGTATGCATTGCGAAAATTGTATCGAAACGGCAGATCCCACCCTACCCATACTTTCAAGGGATATAGTCAGTTTTATGTTAAATTCCTATTTATCAAGGGATACTGGAGGATGGAGTCATGTGTAGAAGTGCACGCAAGTGAGGAAAGTTCTCTGATCGCCATTCACTTGGGAGTGGCCAGAACCGATTCTTTTACACATGGTTCAAGCAGCTCACTACTTCCGGTCTTTGACCAAGTATCCTCTGGGTAGCCTAAGAACATCCGTTCGCTACATAGGCTTGTGCGCTGGGTTTGGGACCCGCCACGTAAAAAAACACCCCCAGTGAATAGTTAAAACCAGTCTCGGATGAGAGATCCGCCTTTTGTTGATAAGGGCATGCACCTGGAATGTCCGGACCCTTAATTGGGAAGGTGCCGCTGCCCAGCTGGTTGATGTCCTCGCGAAAATAAAGGCTGACATCATCGCCGTCCAAGAAATGCGATGGACGGGACAAGGACAGAGACGAATAGGTCCTTGTGACATTTACTACAGTGGCCATATAAAGAAGCGCAAGTTTGGTGTTGGATTCGTGGTGGGAAAGAGACTCCGTCGCCGAGTACTATCATTCACTCCGGTGAATGAACGTCTAGCCACAATCCGCGCTTGGAGAAATGAGACTGCCCCCGACGATGTCAAAATCGTGCTTGGCGACTTTAACGAGGGTGGGCAAAGAAGGTATATTTGGCACTACGGTCGGTAAATTCAGCCTCCACGACGAAACATCCCCAAATGGGTTGAGGCTGATTGACTTCGCCGGGGCCCGAAATATGGTTATCTGTGGTACTAGATTCCAGCATAAGAAAATTCATCAAGCTGGATCGAAAAGCCACCAACCAGATCGATCATGTTGTGATACACGGAAGGCACGTCTCCAGTGTTTTAGATGCGCGTGCGCTCCGAGGTCCTAACATCGACTCGGACCTATATAGTGCAGAGGCTTGGGCGATGACAGCAACCGATGATTCGACGTTACGAGTTTTCGAGAGAAAAATTCTGCGAAAGATTTATGGTCCTTTGCGCATTGGCCACGGCGAATATCGCATTCTATGGAACGATGAGCTGTACGAGATATACGACGACATCGACATAGTTCAGCGAATTAAAAGACAGCGGCTACGCTGGCTAGGTCATGTTGTCCGGAACGAAACACTCTAGCTCTGAAAGTATTCGACGCAGTACCCGCTGGGGGAAGCAGAGGAAGAGGAAGACCTCCACTCCGTTGGAAGGATCAAGTGGAGAAGCACCTGACTTCGCTTGGAATATCCAATTGGCGCCACGTAGCGAAAAGAAGAAACGACTGGCGCGCTGTTGTTAACTCGGCTATAATCGCGTAAGCGGTGTCTACGCCAATTAAGAAGAAGAAGAAGTATGTGGAACAGGGTACAAGAAGACGAAATTGCTGTAGGACCGAGAATGCAATCTAAGAACTTACACATAATATAAAACAGCCTTTATAAATATAATACTAGAGGACCCGTCCATGCTTTTCTCTGGCTAATACACATATGGTACAACTAATACCATCTATATAAAAAGCATTTCGTGTGTTAATAAAGCATTGATTTTTGGGGAAAAAATACTGTTTAATTGAGGCTCTGCACCAGCGAAATCAACCGAGAGATTTGCTAAATTGGAAAGAGGCGAAATGAGCACTGAGAACAATGAAAGCAGAGGACGCTCTGAAGTGGCAAAATCTCTGTACAAAGAGACAAACAAGTTCATAATCCAACAAAAACAACGAAGAACGTTCGAAACGAAAAATTACCGAATTTGTGGATGATACCAGAAACATGACTCCATCAAATACTATTTCTTGTTGACAGTTTTGCCTGACCGGTCGGAAGCAATTCCGAATGCACCACACCTCGATAATAGAAGAAAACTTTCAACATTTTTGATCTGGTTTGACATGGTTTTTTGGCTTCGGCTCACTTTTGCCACGATATTCACAGACGTTAACGCGACGTTGTTTTACGAAAAAATTTGGTGATTTTGGAACCAATCGTGCTTTCACTTTTCTTAGGCCCAAATAATAAAAGTACAAAAGTAAATGTCGGAAATCTTATAATATACTTATATCGGGTGATTTTTTAAGAGCTTGATAGCTTTTTTTTAAAAAAAAACGCATAAAATTTGCAAAATCTCATCGGTTCTTTATTTGAAACGTTAGATTGGTTCATGACATTTACTTTTTGAAGATAATTTCATTTAAATGTTGACCGCGGCTGCGTCTTAGGTGGTCCATTCGGAAAGTCCAATTTTGGGCAACTTTTTCGAGCATTTAAAGAATAGCCCGAATTTCTTCGGAAATGTTGTCTTCCAAAGCTGGAATAGTTGCTGGCTTATTTCTGTAGACTTTAGACTTGACGTAGCCCCACAAAAAATAGTCTAAAGGCGTTTTAAATCGCATGATCTTGGTGGCCAACTTACGGGTCCATTTCTTGAGATGAATTGTTCTCCGAAGTTTTCCCTCAAAATGGCCATAGAATCGCGAGCTGTGTGGCATGTAGCGCCATCTTGTTGAAACCACATGTCAACCAAGTTCAGTTCTTCCATTTTTGGCAACAAAAAGTTTGTTAGCATCGAACGATAGCGATCGCCATTCACCGTAACGTTGCGTCCAACAGCATCTTTGAAAAAATACGGTCCAATGATTCCACCAGCGTACAAACCACACCAAACAGTGCATTTTTCGGGATGCATGGGCAGTTCTTGAACGGCTTCTGGTTGCTCTTCACCCCAAGTGCGGCAATTTTGCTTATTTACGTAGCCATTCAACCAGAAATGAGCCTCATCGCTGAACAAAATTTGTCGATAAAAAAGCGGATTTTCTGCCAACTTTTCTAGGGCCCATTCACTGAAAATTTCTTGATTGGACTTTCCGAATGGACCACCTAAGACGCAGCCGCGGTCAACATTTAAATGAAATTATCTTCAAAAAGTAAATGTCATGAACCAATCTAACGTTTCAAATAAAGAACCGATGAGATTTTGCAAATTTTATGCGTTTTTTTAAAAAAAGTTATCAAGCTCTTAAAAAATCACCCGATATATGTATATGTATATTAGGGTGTGTCCTTCTGAGTCAACTTTTTTTTTCAACTGAAAAACAGGCTAAAACCTTTCGAAAATGTGAAAAAGAAAGTCACTCAAAAGATGAGCTCTTAATATTAATATTAAGAAGTGCCTGTTTCAAATTTTCTATTTTCCATATAAATAACATGGAAAAAATATCATTTTTTTGTGGTGGTAATTGTGCGGAGGTTATGTGGAGGGTATGTATGTGCACGCGATGGCTGCCAGTAGGGATGGTAAACTCGGTTCGGTTCAGATCGGTTAACTATAGCTTATAGCTGCCATACAAACTGAACGATCGGAATCAAGTTCTTGTAAGGAAACCTTTTACATTTGACAATGTATCTTCACGAAATTTGGTATGAGTTATTGTTCATAGAAATAATGTAATATCGGAAGAAATTGTTCATATCGGCTCAATATAGCATATAGTTGACATACAAACCGAACGATCGGAATCAGGGCTTGTATGGAAAACTTTTGCATTTGACATGGTATTCTCACGAAATTTGACGTGGATTACTGCTTAAAGTAATAACATCTCCGAGAAAATTGTTCAGATCGGATTACTATAGCATATAGCTTCCATACAAACTGAAAACATGGTTACTTAAAGAAATGCACCTGTGAAGGGTATATTTGCTTCTGAAGTTAACGTTTTTCCTTGTTTTAAACTAGAACTGAACCTTGTAGTTGCTGCGCTATATTTTCCAAGTTCACTATGAAATTGGCTGACTTGATTTTTGTAGGCAAAAGAATGTTAATTCGTCCATCTTGATAAAGATTACAACATTGGCGATGTTGAAACGAAGCTCAATCTCAATCAAAATGGATCAAGAAATCATAATTTAGCGATCCTCCCACTCATCAGTGCTAAACTCATAACAATGCTTTGTGCGAAATCCCCATAAGCTGATATAACAGTATTTCGTAAAAAAAAATCTAACACTACAAGCACATACATACATAAGTCGGTCTTACGAGCCGACACATTCTTATCTAATTTAGTCTATTGTGGCTGGCTAAAAATAGTAACAGTAAATACAGTTATATTAATGTTTATCGATAATGCACAAGCGGCGACGCCGTTGAGTATGCGACAAGTGGACGATTATACTCGTGCTTGCAACTTGAAAACTAAATACATAAAAAAGGCAGACAAAATATTTATAAATACACCAGAGAAACGCTGACTGCAATGGTGAGAGGCACAATACAAAGGACGTTATTGTGTGCACGTGCTTATAGCATACAAACATACTTACAAGGGCTTAAGTATACGTAAGTAAATAATAGGGTGTACCTGTCAACAAGGAAGCTATTTATCAGGTATGAGATTAGTAAAGCTGTCGTAATCGAAACGCTTCGATTGGCTGAATTTCACCGATCTAAATTGGTTTCAATTACTCAGTAAACCTGTTAAAATTGTTGGTGAAGTATAAGCCATTTCACAATTGGAATCTATATATAGTATGGTAGGCTAAACTCTATTTGACCAAAATTTACCGTGACATAAGTTGAACAGCAAAAATATCCTCATTAAGTTTTTTGATAGAAAAAAATACGTCGGAAAACATGTCGTGATCAATATTTCAAGAGCAGAGAGTTAACACATTAGACCACCATATAAGGAATGTAAAAGTCACTCGCAGATGACATGCGTTTGAGACTATGGAAATATTATTAGGGCTTTCGTTGACGTATCACAATAAACAAAAACCGGTTAAAGTACATGAAAACCCAAATTGACGAACGACTTACATCGTCAAAAGCAGAAACATAATTTTAAACGTAATGTTTTAAGTTCTTCAATAAAAATACACGGTACATTAAGCTTGTCACGAAGTTTGTAACACCCAGAAGGAAACGTCGGAGACTTTATAAAATCTGTATTTGTATCATATAACTCCCAACTTTTTTAAAGAAAAAACACAGAAAGTTCAAATTTAATGGGGAATATTTATTATTATTCGAAAGAACATTCTTTGGCATTTATGTTTCAAATGTTGGCAACGGCTACGTCTAAATTATTGAGTCCAATTCTCGATAACTCGTTCGAGCATTGCGAGTAGTAATGAGGGTTATCATGTCGTGAAAACTGTCAACATTGACGGTTACGTTCTCACGGGCAGCATTTTTAAAGAAAGATTGACCGATAATTCCACCGACTCGAAACCCACGGAGTAAACCGTGGTTTTTTCTTGATGAAATGACAGCTCTTGAATCTATCAGGTCGCTCTTTGTCCAAAATGCAGCAATTTTGCTGACAGCAGCTTTTGGTCATCGGTCGTAAAATGCAAAGAGCAAATATTAAATTTTGTTTTAAACTTGGGAAAACGTTTACTGAAACATTTCAAATGATGAAAAAAGTTTATGGTGATCAGTGCCTATCCCGTAGTAATGTGCATGAGTGGTTTAAGCGATTCCACGAAGGTCGTGAGGACCTCTGTGACGATCAGAAGTCGGTCGTCTTCAGAAGTCAAAAATAAAGACAAGGCTGATTTTTTTTTAGGATTGACCGGGCTAAACGCTGTATCGAAGCACAAGGAAACTACTTTGAATAAAAAAATATAACTTTTGAAAAATATTTTTTTTTGCGACAGACCTTGTAGTTTCATACTCCTCTTTGTAATCAAAATAATTAATTTTTTAAACAGTTGGCAACCTCATCAAAATTATTTGAATGCTTTTTAAGTTTTCTTAAATTTTTACAGTTTTTACACATTTTTGGCTTGCAATTTTTATATATTTAATTAAATTTTTTGAAACAGGTGGCAACTTCCAATTTTTTTTTAATTCGAAAAAATTATTTTTTTTGTTAAGCTATCAGTAGTAGTATTTTGTTGTTGAAACTAATAAGTTATAAAAAGGTGGCAACCCTTCTAAAAAATTATGTTAACTGTAAGGCTGCTTAAGCCCTTTTAGTTTCATACTCCTTTTACAATAATTCGCAAACAAAATAATTAATTTTTTAAACAGTTGGCAAGCCTACTCGAAATTATTTTGAACGCCTTTTAAGTTTTCTTAAATTTTTACAGTTTGTACACCATTTTGGCTTTCAATTTTTATATACATACATATGTATTTAATTAAATTTTTTGAAACTGGTGGCAACTTTCCATTTGTTTTTGTTTTTTTTTTTAATTCGAAAAAAATATTTTTTTTGTTAAGCTATCAGTAGTAGTATTTTTTGTTGAAACTAATAAGTTTTAAAAAGGTGGCAACCCTTCAAAAAAAATTATGTTAACTGTAAGGCTGCTTAAACCCTTTTAGTTTCATACTCCTCTTACAATAATTCGCAAACAAAATAATTAATTTTTTAAACAGTTGGCAACCTTCCTCAAAATTATGTTGAATGCTTTTTAAGTTTTCTTAAATTTTTACAGTTTCCACACATTTTGGCTTGCAATTTTTATATATTTAATTAAATTTTTTGAAACTGGTGGCAACTTCCAATTTTTTTTTTTTAATTCAAAAAAGTATTTTTTGTTCTGCTTGTAATAGTAGTATTTTGTTGCAATTGAGCGGATTTTTGTACTAAATTTCACTTCAAAAAACTATATTCACCACCCTAATGTGCATGAAAAACGTTATTGGACGGACATACTTACAACCACATCTGGTTAACACCCCAAACCTCTGGGTTACTGCTTAGTTGGTACATGTATACAAGTGTATACATATATGTATATGTGTGTAATTGTCAGCAAGCAATCGGCTCGCTTCGCCTCTTGTTGATGCATGCATGGTAATGTGACACCAAAAGAGCAATGCAACACTTTTGCGGCCTGTACCGCATATACATACATACATATGTACATACTTATGTATGCACAAATCTTGCATTTTGTTTTCATTTTCTTAATTTATTATATTTAATTTAATTTTTCGTCGCAACTTTGTTTACATTACCTCCTTCAATGAAGTCCTGCAGGCACGAACGCCTGTATGTATGTATGTGTATTCATGCGCATGTTAATTTATATTATTTTCCATTTGGAGTTGAATTTGTATACATTCTGCTACGTGATCAAACAAAGCATGCTGGAGGATGGGTTGAAGACACGTTAAGGCAGCAACAGTTGAGCACACGCCTTTCGAACTATCAAGCTACATATGTACATATTTGGCCAGGCAGGCCGTTGCGCATGCGCGTGTTGAATGAGATGAGCCTATTAGTGCGCAATCATCATCACAGAAGCCTCGTCCACGCTTTAGTAGCACAACCATAGCGTACGCGCCGTTCAACTGCCCTGTGAAGTCTTGTATGTTTGTGTGTTTGTCCGTGTGTGTCGTTCCTTTGTGTGCGACTGCGCTCATGGGGGCACATTCTTTGTGCGTTGTTGTTTTTATTAGTCTACGTTGTTTTTATTTCACATTTTTCTTAATTTTAATTTTATTTCATTTATAAAAAATTGTCTTGCTGCGATTTCTGGTTTTACACAATCCTCGGCTATTCAACGCTCCGCTGCTATTGTTGTATTGTCATGTATAATTGTATTAAGCGTTTATTGTATGCTAGTACATAGTATGTATACATACTTATGTACATACATATGTAATAGTATGTATGATTTGGTCCTTACTTCGAGCTCACTTTGGGTCGTACGCTGTCCAGTCAGGGGTCACACATCCATACAAATGCCCACAATAAACTGATTAGGCACGCTGATCTTATCTTATGCACTTTTACGTGCATAACTGTATGCAGTTGTGTATGTGTGGTAATCTCCATTGCATGTTGTAGTAGTAGTCTCCCTTGGCTCATGGCCCTTCATGTCTTGTGCCCGCCACGCCTTTGTCTTCAACGTTGTGGCTCTTCAAATAGCGACGAAGGCGACGTTGATGACGACGTCCTGCATGATTATGCCTTTTCTGTTCTTGCTTGTGCTACAATTTTGTAACCTTAAGAAATTAATACAAAACACATAATGAAAAAAATCAAAATTAAACAACAACAACAACTGCATGTAAGTATATAAAAAAATTTAATTGTGTGCACACGTGTTCAAATTATCAGCAGGATTTCGGCTACTTTTTTTTTTGCTGACTGGTCATCACTGCCAGCATTTACTGCGTTTTTATTGGATTTTTACTTTGGTTTTTGTATTTTTTGTTTTCGATATAAAAAAAAAGTAGCTCTTCGGTCAGCAAGCCCGAATTTTCAATTCTACATGCACCACCTCTATTAATCACAGCAATGAATTGTGATTTAGGTTTGTCCTTTGTTAGCCGATCTTACCGAAGAAACGATATAAAGCCGAGTAAGGTGGAGCTGAGTGCGATCCGAACATATCGAAGTAGCCGTTCAAACTGAATGCCTTAGCTACAGTTTCAATTTCATTACATTTAATGGTTAGCGCAACTGTCTAATCAATTTGAGTTGAGTCCAATTCAGATATTTCGGGTGATATTTATGGAGTATTTATAAAAAAAAGAAATCTTGTTATTTATCGTTTTTTTTGTTAGGTTAGTCTGGTAGGTTGATAAGCCACGCATAGACCAGATTTAATCCTTAGCGCTTTCAGATAGAGTCCCGTTACAAGGTCCATGAAAAGTAGTCATACTTTAGAATGCGAATTTAATTAGGTTCCCCTTCCAGTGCCTCATACCGTAAGGCCATTGTTTCCCTGATGCCTTGCTTTTCATTGCCTGCAGATTTCTCGACTTATCAGTTCCTATGCCACCAGCCTGTTACCAGCTCGCATTCAAACTATATTCTTATAGTCCCTTCTGTGGAGTGCAAGCAAGAACTTTGTTGTATTTGTGGTATACCACTTTGACCTTCGCAGTTTCACGCCTCGGTACATACTTCCACCGCGTTTTGACCTTTCATGTCAGATCCTCGTAGAGACTATATATGGGTTTAGTAATGAAGGCCACGTTTTCGGACGACAGCCGTACTGACATCTTGAAGCCATTTGATCTGGCGACACTTTCAAATGGAAATGAAGCTGCCGCAAATTTGTTCTAGCACTAGTGCATGAGAAAGGCATATCGATAATCTGCCTATATGAAAAAAAGTCATTTGTTTCTGTTCGACATTTTCTTCCAAACCGTGCTTCCTCAACTGTTTGCTGTCGAAGCTACCGCACTTGCTGCGATTGATAGAGAGTTCTATCCTAGTTATCGAAGAGAGCGTCCAGGAAGGTTTCTTTTCACTTTTTTGAATTTCTAAAAAGGGAGAAAGCTTCCAGGTTATATATTATAATACAATCGAGAATTTTCATATGCGTAAAATATTCAATAATTTACGTTGGCCTAGATATCGCTTACGCTGTTTCTTCCATACTGTTTCTTCTGGAGATTCCAAAAGCCAAGTTCTTGCTCCATCTGGTCTTTCCAACGGAGGGGAGGTCTTCCGGTTTCACTGTTGCCTCAGTCGGGTACTGCATCAAATACTCTCAGAGCTGTAGTGTTTTCATCCATTCGGACGATATGACCTAGCCTAAATCTTCAGCAGAACCTTTCTCTCGAAAATTTGTAACGTCGACTCATCAGATGTTGTAATCGTCCAAGCCTCTGCACCATATACATAGCAGGACGCGAATAATGAGTGACTTATAGAGTTTGGTCTTTGTTCGTCGAGAGAGGACTTTACGAATTCTCGGTAAGGCATGCCTGTCGTAAGAGGCGACTAAGATCCTGGCCACCAGTCCGAAGTAGCACCTGACTTTTGACAAAAGTGATTCTGTCGTTGGATTTCGTTAAAACCCAAATCGCGGGAAGGCTTTATAATGTTGTTGGTGTTAATGGTTATTCCAAGATAGGGAATTTGTCTATAACTTCGAAGTTATGACTGTCAACAGTGACGTGGGAGACAAGTAGCGAGTGCGACGACTGTTTGTTTGATGACAGCAGATATTTCGTCTTGCCCTCGTTCACTACTAGTCGACTAATTTTCTACATATTTTAATTTTTCTTTGTCACAAACCATCATTACATCCAACAAATCATTATACCCAACTAATAGGTGCATGGGTACAAATGCGTACATTAACTTGCTAAGGCTCTGATCACGCTCAAACACAGTGCTTTGTAGTCACCCTCGGGCCTCGATGCTGACCATAGCAAATAAAGCAAATCTTATCGCCACGATTCTCACACATTCAAAAAACATTATTATTTTTAATTAGAAACTGAATAAAAAGGAGCTGCGGCAAACAGATACATATGTATGTATGAATATGGATAGAATAAAAGGCAGCGAAGCGCTAAAGAAAGTGAAATGCGTAGTTTGGTAGAAAATTAGGGGGTTGCAACACTTGTATTCTACATTTATTTACTTTTTCTTCACTGCCCACACTCCAGCCTCGGAGCGTCGGACTACCTGTCTTGGTTGGTGTTCGAAATTATTGAGGTGTACCGCCGTATAAAAAGGATTTGATTTGATTGACGTGCAGGAAATGGCAGGTATCGCTTTTGATTTTTATTTCTTTATTATAATTGGAGAAGAATGGGGAAATCTCATGAAGACAGGTATCATATGCGTACATGCACTATTGTTTGTAATGATATAACAAATTTTGATTGAACATTATTATACATATATTTCTATTGATAATTGTACGTGTATGTGTGTTTATATGCGTGTCGTCGATCCATTTCTTGATTTGGTCATTTTAATATAATTAGATACATAAATACTTATGTATGTACTATGTATATGCCTTTAAAAGCCAGGAAATTTAGACACAGTTTAGGCGATCTCTCCGCCGTTTCCAAAGTAATGCATAGTTTCCGGTTATTTTTATAATGATTATAAAGGGTATGTAATACGAGTATAGATTAGCATCCTTGAAGTGATTGGGTGCAAACTAAATATATACATAAGTATGTATGTATGGACATATAAAAATATTCTTCAAATAGTATTTAGGAAAGCTTTTGACAGCACGAAAAGGAGCTACCTTTATGCCGCGATGTCTGTCTTTGGTATCCCAAAACTAATACGGCTATGTAAACTGACGTTGAACAATACCAAAAGCTCCAACAGGATCGGGAAGGATCTCTCCGAGCCGTTCGATATTAAATGAGGTTTCAAACAAGGCGAATCTCTTTTGTGCAACTTCTTCAATCTACTGCTGGAGAAAATAGTTTGAACTGCAGAACTTAACAGAGAAGATACCATCTTCTATAAGAGTGTACAGCTGCTGGCGTGCGCCGATGATATTAATATCATTGACCCTTAGTTGTGCTTTCTACAGACTGGATAACGAAGCGAAGCAAATTGGTCTGGTAGTGAACGATGGCAAAACAAAATATTAACTATCATCAAACAAACAATCGTCGCACTAGCGACTTGGCCCCCCTCACTGTTAACAGTCAAAACTTCGAAGTTGTAGATAATTTCGTCTATCTTGGAACCAGTATAAACACCACCAACAATGGGTGATTGGAAATCCAACGAGGAATAACTCTTGCCAACAAGTGCTACTTCGGACTCAGCAGGCAATTGAGAAGTAAAGTCCTCTCTCGACGAACAAAGACCTAACTCTATAGGTCACACATTATTCCCGACCTTCTAAAGAGTCAGTCGACGTTACAAGTTTTTGGAGACAAAGTTTCTCCGGAAGGCCGCGGAAAGCAGAGGAAGAGGAATACCTCCATTTCGTTGGAAAGACCAGGTGGAGAAGGACCTAGCTACCCTTGGAATCTCCAATTGGCGCCAAACAGCGAAAAGGAAGAACGACTGGCGTGCTGTTGTAAACTCGCCTATAACCGCGTAAGCGTCAATAAAGAAGAAGAAGTATTTAGGAAATACTGATGAGCTAACAATTTTTAGTTAGTTATTTACATGCACTATTTCTATACTTGGACCCGACGTCTTATAAAGAAACATAAACATCGTCCTCGATATTTCTCCTCAAAACACTAGCGCCGCACAGGTGACAATTGAAAGGGAAAATAATCGCAAACAGGGCCGTGGCGAGGAAATAGGACCCCTGTGATGATTGCAATGAATTATTGTAGAACAAAATCTGCAAAAAAAAAGTGTTGCCTAACACGGGACCATCCTGAGAACTTGAGGCTCGGGAGGAATTGTCCACGATCTCACCCAGCCGATCTCCCCAGCCAGTTCATTGTAAATCCAGATAAAAATTATAGTAGTTCGATATTAACTCTCGCTCGGAAAGTGTCCAATCAGAACTCCTACAACTATTGAAAAAAAAAACTTTTTCTGAGGTCGAAGAGACCTCTTACGTATTAACCTGAGTCTGAAGCACCTTGCATCTGCCCACCCAAGAGGCCAGCGTTGCATATACCCTTCTCTTTTCAGCTCTAATGAAACCGAGGTATCTGTTCTATCAAGTTCACCAGCCAAGCATAGCGGATATTTAAGTAAATGAAATAAATTCTCATCACTGCACTTTTTGTCAGCCCCCTGAGCACTTTCAAGTTTCCAAATCAGGACAAACTTTCATGAAAGACATATTTAGTTGCTTTAGACATTTCTGGATTTTTGGTTTTGAAAACTCGACTGTTCGAAAACGAAACATCAGATGAAATATGTTTTTCGTCCCCGGACTGTTTTTCTGAAAACAAAGTTGCTCTAAAGTAAAAAACACAATTTTATGTTTCTTCATTACTTATTATTGTATATTTTTTAAAATTACATAGGCTAAATTTTTTTAAAATTTTCTCTAATTCAACTATAATGTAATAAACTTAATGACAATGTTTAACAATTGTGTGATAATCACAACGATGAAATGCATTCGTTAATGACGCTGGAAACGTGGCCATTAACAAAAGCCTCTCCTCTACTTTAAAGCTTTATATATAACGGCAATTGACGGCAGATCCTGGCTGGTGTCTGCACGTCTGGAAGACTTTATCACTGAGTATAAAATTGTTTTGTACTGGGAACTGCTGCGGACGCTGCTTGACTTGGTTTGGCTTTTGCGTGCCTACCATGGACGCCAGACATCCTCCTCCTCAGCTTGTGCTGCATTGGTAGCTATACGTGCATCGATGGGCGAATGACCACTATAGGTGGTCAGCAGACTTTGACTCATACAACTGCTGCTAAGCTTCTCACTGCTGGCGCTCGAGTTTGGGCTGCCATTGTAGCTGGAGATTGGCGAAATGGGCACGGAGTAATGTGCGCGGCTGGCGTTGCTGGCAATGTGTACTGATAGCGGCGCATTGATGGGTGTTGGTGGCTGTACGGCGGGTTGCAGTTGATTCAAACGCTGGCCAAGATGTGTCATCAGTTGGGTGCCAAGATGCACATTCACATCGGGTAGCTGTGAGAGTGAGCGTGATACCTCGTTAACGGCATGTATATAACCGGAACGGAAGCCCTCAGCTTGTGACATAGCGCCACCCTTGGAGGCAGCGGCCTTGCGTTGTTGCTTCAATTTCTGTAAATGCGTAACGGTCAACTCAAGTATATCGGCCTTTTCCAGCCGCGTCACATGCTCGCCCTCCGACTCCAATGTGACGACCATTAAATCTTTCAGCTCATCGAGACACTTGTTGATGCGTGCGCGCCGCTTACGCTCCAGCATTGGCTTCATCACTTTGCGGTATTGATAAGTCTTAGACATTTCCGATACTTGGATGGACATTGTGTTGCGAATTTTATTGAATATTCTCTCTCGGTGGTACGTGTGTGTTGCACTAAAATCCAGTGTGTGTTTCACTGTTGAGTGTTTGCGGTGGAATGCATGTTGCTGTCCTTAGCCTACACCCTTTTATACTCCAACGGCGTGTACAGGAATGTGGCAATGAGCGCTAACTCTGCCGAGCACAACCCTCAAAAGTACTCCGTATTCGTAAAGTAAAGACACACACAAGTTGGAGTCGCTGAGAGCCGTACGCTCACTCGTCCTTTTGCGGTCTTGACGTGCGTGTTGTTGTGGTGTTTATTGTGCGCTCACATTAAAGCAGAAATCAACCCTCTATTTTCTTATCCACGTTGCTTCGTCGCTTACATGCCAGCACACACATGCGCACCCCTTACACTACCTTCTTCCTGTTCTCCCTGCCAAACTGCCCATTCCTTAGCATGTCTATTTATTGGTTATGCTTGTGTCTTGCAAGTCACCCTTCTTGCGTTTGTGCCCGGCATTTGATCGCTCGGTTTATAGGGGAGGAAATCAAATTTCACAATACACATAAAGACGCAGGATCTCTGATCGCTCCAAACCGTGGGAACTACGTTCCTTGTAAGTTTCTCACACGTCGTATGTGCTCACCTGCGCATGCAGCCAGAAGACAGCCGGACAATATGCCAGTCAGCCCATCAGCCAGCGAGCAAACGGCGTGTTGAGCAAGGATAAGGGCGCACACAAACACCCTTATGGAGTATGTGGTTGCATTGCCATACAGCCAGCCGGATCGCGTTGAGTCGGGTGTTTCGAGCAAAGCATGGGAATTTTGCAATCTGGTCGTCCGTTATGCGGTCTCTACGGCTATGAAGGACGGCTGGCGTGCATTGAGCTGTACGGAGTTGCGCTCAGTGCGACTGTAATGAGCTGAAACGTCGCAGCTGTGTTGTGCTACTGCCGTTAACATTTCTTTGATTCCGATTTTTCAGTACTGTGCATTGCTTGTGTGTAATAGTCCTTAATCGTTGTATCCTGTTGCACGTAAGGAGCAGCAAATTGTAGGCATGAAAAGTAGTAGAGGAGAAGAATAATAACACTGCATTATAATTGAAATGATATCAGCGCATTGTAATGCTCGGAAAAAAAGGCGAAGAAAGCGCAGTGAGACAGGGAATTCCTTTAAAGTGCACAACAGTTGCTTTGCTGTTGTTGCTGTTATTGTATATAGTTTTTTCAGCGCAACTGTGCGTTAATGGAATCAAATGTAATGTGGGAAAGCGTTCCCACGGTTGCGACGGCAACGGGTCGTTAGCATTAACTCGCATGTATGCATAGCGGCAGCTAGCGCTACGGAAAGTGAAAAGGTGTGTGCGTGCTGTTGTTGTTTCTGTTGCCATATCGTGACGTTTTAGCGGCTTACAGTGTGTTCGAGTATCATAACGACTTCCTGCCTGCCAATTGGGCGCTTTGTCTCATCTCGTCGTTGGCTGCATTTATGCGCAGTCAGTTGCTGTTGGCGCTTTTTGTTGCTTTGCCCTCGTTGGCCGAGGTGTGCACGCGAGCGCACTTGTTTTCTCGCCGCGTACTTATGCTTAAATATTTCTTGTATGCGCTTGTATGTTGTTGTGCCGCGCGTATGCGCTCAGCATGGACGTGTGTGCTGCGCATGCGCGGCTGACTTTGCTTTGTCGCTGACATTGACGGTGCTCGTGTTGGTATTGTAATGATTTTCAATTAAAATGCAAATATAATTACTTAGTTTTAGGGCTAGTATGCTGTACGCTGGGCGCTTGTGCTGCGGTACTTTGTAGTTTGACCTTACGGACTTTTAAACGCGTGTTGCGTGTTAAGTTTAAAGAACCGCAGCAATTGTTTCGTGGGAACGTTGGAGCTTTTGTAGTATGAGGCGCGCGTCGGACGCAAGTAGGGGTTATAGGCGATTGTCTACATAACTGTTTTCTTTCTTATGCTAGAAGTAATATTTGAAGCATTATATATTCACGGAAATGTATGCTGCCACACCAACTTTATATTAGATAAATAAACATAAAAACGAATTTGCTTTAGGTGAGTTTTCTACAAGACTCTTTGGACATATGTACATAGTTCGACAGGACGGGGGTCCTCACGCTTTATTTGGGAGTGAGGGGGCCCTATTCTGCATCGTGATTTGAAAATGTATTTAATTCGAAATGCGAATCTATCTTATAATTATGAGAAAGTCGTACCACCCTGTGCCAGAATAAATACTTACATTTTTCGTTTTTGCTTTCTACAACACAAAAGCTAACGACTATTTTATACGAAAGAAGGATTGAAAATCGGGAAATCGAGTTAACGAATACCAAAAGTACGAATTCGAGTAAATTTTGTTTCGAATCTAGTTACAGAATAAGACCCAAGGTTTCATGTCACGCTAAAAGAGGGTGAAAGGCGGCCAAACAGCGGAACTTTTAACATCTACACCGACGGAACGAAAATGGCTGAAAGAGTGGGCGATCTATTTCGCGGAGCCAGCCAGTGTATTCCAAGCAGAAGTCTATGCGACTGGTACTGCCTACTGATATACATAGACTGGGTTCCAAGGAAACGAAATAGCTGATGAGATTGCGTGAAGTGCCATTCGCTTGACTATCAAATCAGTTTACGAAATACGCAAGTTTTTAAAAGCGATGCATAATGAAGTTTAAATAAGGGCTGATATACCGATTAGGGTGAGATGGGATGCCTTAAAGGCATGCAGGATTGCGAAGATTATGCCTAAGGGAGCAGAAGGAAAACACGCAAGCTTTCAACTCACTCGGTTTCGAAAAGATTGCAGGCCGATTGTTGACCTAATGACATGTCACAACTTACTGACATCACACGCGAGTCATATGACCATCAGCAACTTTGGCACATGTAGAAAGCGCAGGGAAGTTCATATGAAAGAGATGCTACAGCATCTCCTCTGCTTATTTTCAGCCGTATCTAGAATTCGGCTTATTTATCTAGGGTCTTTGAAGTACAAGGGCCTGTATGAAGTATCAGAATACGGTATCAAGTCTCTATTAAACTTCGCAAAAAGCGTAGACGTCCTGCGCGATACTCGTATTAAAAGTTAACCTGAATGACAGCCAGGCAGTGTATTCTAGTCTATACTATTCGCGATACCGCGCTTAGGTGGTACAAATGACTCTCTACGCATAGGGTTACCATATCGGTCTCAGTCAAAATCAATCCCGTTGCATATGTATGTAAAACTCACTCTTATTATTTACAGTTCTTGAAACCTGTTCCATACTCAGCTACTTTATACAAATTGTTTCCTTTATCTAACTAAATCGAAGTATGAAGCTGTCACATTCTCTTTGATACTAAAATCGTGGTTATTTTTAGTCAGACCCACCATTGCAGAAGAACTCTTTTTTCGCTAAAAAAAACAAAAGCGTGTTCTAAAAACATTAACAAGGAGAGCTGTAATGAAGTTGATATGTAAAGAAAATAGCAATAACGTTTAAACAAAATTATGGTAATAATACTGATCCGAATATGGATACTTTTTCCAATAGCCTCTTTTGGACAGATCACGCGTAAGTCGTGTAAAGCTGTCATGCTATTTTTCTTCAGTATTTTTTCGGCAATTCATCATGAAATGACTTAAGCCCGAACAACGTTTATAAATCGTTCAACTTTATCGCGTTGCTCTATGGGCTCTTTCCAAGAAAATCCGACATTTTCGAGACAAATTAACTATATAATTTTGTATTTGCAACTCAAAGTACTTTTCGAGTTAGTTCGCCGCAGTTAACACATATCAGAAACCCCCCCTGTATCCGCGCCTGCTTCCTACACACCGCTTCGGTGAGCAGATAATTTGATGTTTTGGGCCTGTCTATTGGCCACCAAGATCATGTGTTATCACACCGTTAGACTTTTTCCTGTAGGGATATGTGAACAATCCCGCTTTGATTCAGGCCTTGAAGCAAAACATCACGGGTGTCATTCACCAGTTACCAATCGAAATGCTCGAACGAGTCATCGAAAATTAGACTCAATGGATGGAACATCTGAGCCTTAGCTGCGGCCAACATTTGAAATAGATAATCTTCAAAAAATAAATGCTATGTTCTTTCGAATGATAATAAATATTCCTCACTAAATTTGAAGTTTCTGTGTTTTTTCTTTTAATAGTCGTAACCACCCAAATGGATCACCCTTTATCAGTTAGAAGTAAACTATTTGGTCCTTGCCGATGTTTTAAATAATAATTTTCTGTATCGATTGCCTCGATTTCTATGCACTGGAGAGCGGCTTAGTTAAAAAAGATCGACGGAAAACAGTGGAAGCTCGCTATGGGGAATTACTCGAGCGTTGTTCCAATTGCTTAGTCAGTTCCTATAAGTTAACTAAAGCGCGTTTTCTTTCTCAAGGATTTTTGAAGTGCTCAACTTCAGTGTTTAGCTTTTAGTCGAGTATTGTCCCATATCGTCGTCCTCATTTATGGTTTCGTAGCTCGATAGTCTCGATTTCCATCTTTCGAATAACGACTCGATTGTGCAATTTTGGCTGAAATCAAGCTCCCAATGCAGAATTGTTTGTATTTAAAACTCCCTTAATTTGGTTTGTAAATATTAGATTTATTAGTTTAGAATGATAAACTGAACGTGCACTTATAGCTACAGTGAACTCTAGTTAATACAAAGGCATTTTTTGTAAGAAATAAATTTAAAGCAATTAGACCAATAATTTAGCAAAATATACAGCTGTTTGGAAGCGCAAATTAAGATTAATATAATATATAGTACTATATATATATGAACATAATTATATATACTTATAGAACTGAAAAAAGTGCTTATAATTAGATTAGAATTAAAGGAGGAAAATATATAAACTGTAAACTTCAAATCACTTATAAATAATTACTAAGGCATTGTATAAGTTATGTCAAGTTATGTCTAATATACTTGGAAGTATGTGGGTAGTTCTGGAGATCGGTTTACGAACAGACCAATCGCTAACTGAGTGGAGTTGGCGGCTATCACAGGCAAATCACATTAATACAACTATAAAAGGCTGACAATTTGTACTTAAAACAATAAAGCTGATATTGATTAAACTAATGCAACACATATGTGCGCACATACACACATTCATATATATATATATATGTATATATATAATATTCAAACATTATTTCATATTACTTAACTCACTACAAACACTTAAAACTATTAAAGCCACTGGCTGGTGAGTGTGAAAAAACGAAAGCTCTTTGAAAATTTGCGGCAGCAACGCATGTTGCAGGTTGCGCATTGTTGCAGGCAGTACTACCAAGGGCGCCACAAACATTCCCCGTGTTGCTCGTCTGCATGCAAGTCCCTCAAGCGCTGCAAATTATCGCACATTTGTAGTTGGTGTTGTTGTTGTTGGTAAGCGCGCCTCATATGTTCATCAGCATGCGAAGAAGCGGTGGGTGATGCCGATGCCGCGCGTTTGACCACCTCCAAATTGAGCGCCTCCTCACTAGCGGCCGCGTTGGCTACTGGCGCTGGCTGTTGCAAATCCTTCAGCTGATAACCCAAATGTTTCATGAGTTTTGTGCCGAATTTCGCATTCAGACCCGGTACTGTGGCGAACACGCGCGACACTTCGTAGGCGGCTTGCGTATAGCCAGCGCGGAATTTCTCCACATTTATGCCACGTTCAGCTGGACCGCTGGCGGCATGATGCTGTGCAACGCTTGCGGCGATTTCGTGTTTATGTGTACGCAAATAGTTGACGGTCAACTCGAGAATGTCGGCCTTCTCCAGTTTGGCGATGTGTTCGCCTTGCGCTTCCATTGTGTCCACAATGAGATCCTTCAGTTCGTCCAAGTAGAGATTCATGCGCGCGCGTCGCTTCCGCTCCAGCAGTGGTTTGGTGACCTTACGATAGTGTTGTGTCTTGGTCATGAAGCGTTGTCCGTCCACAGCCATGTTGTATTTATGTAGTTATGTTGGAGATTTGCAAGTGCGCGCTAAGCGTCTTAAAGTTGTAGAACAAGTGTACGCGCACTACGTTTGTATGTTTGTCAAAGCACTACTAACGAACAGGTTTTCACATTTAGATTATTTCTCGTATAAGTTTTCAAGTTTTTCGCACCGACAGAGCGAAGTATGTTTGGTCGTAGCCGATAGTATGTTGAATGTGTCAAGTGTTTACCGCACGGTAGCTGTTTGAGAAATGATGCAAACGCAAGGTATTGCCATCCTTTTGTAGCCTTGCGCTCGGTTCGCACACTTGTGCACCTCGTAAAGTGTGCGCTGCTTGGCTGCTGCCACCCTTAAAGTAAGTAACACCAGCTTCGCACTTTTAATAATTCTCTATGTCCACAACCTGTTGTTGTTTGGTGTCGCTCCATCGTCATTTGCGTTCCTTCACTGTTGGCCGTTGGCTCTGATTCGTATTGTCTGTAGTGGCATTGCGCTCGTTTCGTACACGATCGATTCGGTTGGTGTGCGAGCGCCAGACGTGCGTCTTCAGCGCCTTCAAGTATAGCGCGTACCAGCAGCCCTCTGTGTCTTTGTCTGTGCTCCGGTGGTTGATCGTGCGCTTGCTGTGCTCTCGTGCGTTACCTTACCTTTGTATACTTGAATGTATTATATGTTGGTGGCGGAGCATAGGGTGCGCTTTTCACGTGCACGAAGAGCGACATTGTTTGATGAAAGTACACTGTGAAATATTTTAGTAGTGAAAAGGCGATGTTTAGTAACTTCACTTCTTAACAGTATTGTCTTCATCTTTTTAGCGGTCGCATGCTATACTAACCAGCTTTTCTAGTGAGAGAGCCATTATCTGTGGTGGGTAAGCAGTTATAGTTGTAGGACTATACACAATTTCTACTCTTGCGTACTCGCCGCGCACCTTGGAATCGTGAAGAGCCCTTGTGTAAGATGCGGTAGCCAACCCGTGTGGAGCCTGAGGTCACGGCCAAAAGGGAGGAAGCTTCAGCGGAGCCACTCCGACACATTCGGGTTCGCTGAAGTCTAATTGCGGCGCGTGTTCACCAGAAGTGCTTCTGCAAGTGGGCGTCAGTATTGAAACAAGCGGCTCGCTATATAAATGTGTATAAAGCTTTATACCACTCGTCTAGCGCGGTCCTGCACTGGATTTGGGACCCGCCACGTTGAAACCACTCCCAATGAAAAGGAAACAACGCTTCGAGTGAAAGTCATTATCTGATGTTGACGAAGAGATTAAAACGATATCTTAAGAGTTCGCTTGTTCAATATTTCTTTAGGGACTAGCTTCGCATATTTAGTGTAGGCTACAATATAATTTTATAATCTTTTAGAGCTAACGGCAGAGTTCCTTCTTAAAATATCGTGTCCCCAACGTCCTTTAACCTTCTGACCTTTCCTAAGAATAAACTTATTTGGGCATCATTAACATACTACGAGTTCGATCCGATATTTACTTAGCCTTCACGGTCAATGCGGCCACTATTTAAGCCGTTTCCGAACCGGAAATGAGCGCGAGATTGCTCAGACAGAGTCTCAAAATTAAATATTGGACATTAAAATGCAGTCCTTGAGATTATTTTAAGTGCCATCCATGAACAATTCTGCGTTGATCCGTCATCGTCCACGAAATCAGGATTCACTGTAGCACATTAGAGGCCAAGGAACAGGCTCAACAATGCACTTCATTCGGCGAATCTGATCCGTAGGCGAAAAGGTCGGCCCAAAAAGGTGATGGCTACCATTTTATAAGATTTACAAGTTGTGTGTACCTGAGATGAAACAAAACGCTAACAGGGTTCAACTACTTTGGTTGACTGATACTTGTCGGTTCGACAGAAGGAAATTGGGATTGAACTTCTTCCCCTCGAGTGTTGTCGAATCTCCTATTTCTGCTGTCAGATCAGCAGATTATAGTTTAAAATCCTGTTTATCTTTTTTAGCATCTATGTACGTGTCTCATTCTGTTAACCAAAACCTGGTCTTTTAAGTTCCAAACCTGGTCGTAAAAATGTAAAAAAATATACATAAAGCAAGTACGAAAAATGTTTTCAGAGCAATGAAGATTACTTTTTTAAAGAACAAAAAAGTTAGCAGATGATTTAAGCTAGTAAAATGGTCGGTTAAACTTGAGGCTCATACTACGAATATGGTAGAAGAAATGCTAACCTAAACATATAACACAGGTCACTATTTAACCTATATCCATTTCTGTCGAGTAGTGGAAAAATGCACCAAGAGAAGTTGTTTTTAAAATATTTTTTCCAGTGTACTTTTCTCATCAACACAGCGATCGAAACTATCTAGAGCACAGCTCACCCCAACAACTTGGTACGAGTATAACGCTCGTGCGAGATCACGACGACCTTTGACAAACAAACACTATGCTCTTTGCTCGCTCCTTTGGCACTCAGCGCACTGACTTCTTTCTTGCGTACGACACACAGCCAGCCAGCAATCAAACCAGCAAGCCGATCCACCACCAAACGTTCAATGGTCACACGCTCGGGCTCGTGTTTTTTCCCCCGTTCGGTATGTCGGCTGCGTGCGCAATGCCCGCTTGCGTGCTTGCATGCGTGCGTCGGAAGGGATACCATAAGCAGCATTTACAATACACCACTTTGTTGTGTTACTCGATGTCTTACAGCCAAAGTAAGGCATAACGACACTGTCCGTGCTCGGCAATTTCGGACCTTTGACTGTAGACATACATACATATGTACTCTTATGTGCATACCGGCGGTGGTGACTGGTGATGGAGTTTTTGTCGTTATGTTTCATTTCCTGTCAGCTCTCGCAGAAGAAATTGCGCTGCATCGCGTGCAATGAGAAGAAAATCAACAACAACAACAGCAGCAACAGTAATAAATGCCACCAACAAGCTAGCCAAGATCCACTGTGTGACGCATTGTAATGATGATGAGCACGTTCATCATAGTGTTTATATTTAGCAGAAGAACTGTAACAGCAATATCACCCATACACTGCTGTGAAAAAAAATTGTAGAACACAGAATTCAATACGATAGCAGCAGAGGTGGTTTTAACTTGGACATATGCATTGTTCCCTTTGTTATTGAGTGTTTCTTGTTAAATTCTGATAATTGTGTGGTCCTATTGCTTCTAAGATTTTTCTGAATGACTAATGAGAATATTTATAGCATAGCTTTACATAGCTTGAGATATCGGTGGTTTAACTTTTATGTCGAGATATCGATAGGTGATAGCTATAAGAAAAGAAATTCTCTACTATTTTCCTACCAAACGCCCTAGTTCTCGAGCTCTTCAGCTTTCGTGATTTTAACCCACGACCCACGATAGGGACGCTGCAAAAGTAGACCGATAGGGACAGCAAACGATGTCAAATATTTTTTACCGCTTTTTTGACATTTCTCCTCAGTAAAATTCGCCATTTAATCAAGAAGAAATGGCAAGATATACGATCCAACAACTAGTCAAATTTATTAAAATTTACTAGCGAAATTCGGAGTCCGTGGCCTCAACTTTAAGAGCGCTACGTCCAATTTATGGTCATCATTATCGTCCTCTCAGTTCAGCAATTGAGCGTCTAGTGGAAAAATTTGAATCCATTTGCACAATACAAAATGTTCCCGTGTCTGTGAAACAAAGAAGTGCCCGTAGTGTCGACAATTTAACTGCCGCTAGCGCATCAATTGAGGAAGACCCAAATGAGTCTCTCACACGTCGTTCTCAAGCGTTGCGCATCTCTGTGACTTCGTTGTGGCGAATTTCTCGAAAAGGTCTTAGCCTACCTCTTTACAAGATCAAATTGACGCTACAACTGAAGCCGCTTGACCACGAGAATCATCGCATGTTCGTGAATTGGGCTGAGCAGCAACATTTCCAAGATCTGATTTTCATCGAAAATCATCTTCAGCGATGAGATTCATTTCTGGCTAAATGGCTTCGTCAAGAAGCAAAATATGCGTTATTCGCCAGGCAGCAATCCACACGTACTCCATGAGTCACCATTGTATACCGAAAAACTTATGGTGTGGTGCGGTTTATGGGCCGGTGAAGTCATGAGACCATACTGATGATAAAGACCGGCACGTTACTGTGAATGGGAATCGCTAAGGCTCAATGGTAACCGAATATTTTTGGCCCGTACTAACAGGACGGCGCCTTAAGCCACACAGCGAATGTCACAATCGATTTATTGAAAACCAAGTTTGGTGAACGTCTTATCTCACAAAATGGCTCAGTCAATTGGCCGCTTCGGTGTGCGATTTGACGCCGTTAGACTATTTCCTGTGGGGCTACATCATGTCTAGCGTCTATGCCAACAAGCCAGCGATGATTGATGAACTTCGTACGAATATCGAACGTGAAATCGTAGCAGTATCGGCCGATTTATGTTTGAAAACCGTCGAGAATTGGACTTCTGCAAGCGTTTTATTAAAAAAAAAAACACTTTTGTAGTGCTATTATTGAAAACCACGTTATTTATTCTATAGTAATCTTAAAATATTTTGTATGGCCGATTTAACGAGAGATATTTGTCAAAGCATGAATGCAAAACCTATTCCAAAATCGTCCGTGGTTTACATAGACGATATAATCTGGTGGTTTTGGACTAGACTCTATCGCTCAGTACCTATTGAGGACAAAAGTGAAAATTGTTTGCAATGTCGCATTTCTGCTCACGAGTGTTAATAAATGAACAACGGAAGAAATGCGTGCATATTTCGGCGCATATATACATACATATGTATATCCACCATGCATAGTTGATCGTATGTCTGCTTGTGCGATCGATATGTGTGTGCACATTGTGCACTGCTGTCATTTGGTTCGGTTCGGTTTTGGTTAGGGGAGTTTCAGCTATGTGTGTCAGGATCGTGAGAAACTTTTCTCCCTGCTTTCCCACCGTGCGCACTGATCGCACTCTGATCGCTCGATTGCCCCCTACACAGAAGTCACCTGCCACTCGGCAAACGCGCGCGCTTACAAGTACAACACACATACAAGCGTGGAGCGGCGGCTTAATCTGGGCCGACATGCAGATTCTTTCTTATTCACTATGAGATTGTTTGCACAGAATGTGAGTGCTGGCGCTGTTGCTGTTGCTGGTGGTGGTGGTGGTTGTGGCAGGTTCTCGAAGTGCCCTTGCGTGCGCGCACAGGTTCTCATCGATATTTCAGCGCCCTGTGATTTTTTTGTTGTGCTGTTCTTACATTTTTTTTTGGCGATGTTGATCAACAGCTGTTGCACCTTACCTTTTGTTGTTTACTCGTCTGTTGGTTGATTGATTTTTGTTTTGATGCGCTCGTTCGCTGACCATTCACTTTGTTCCAGATTGACCGTTGCTTAATGGCGCTTTGTGTGTGCGTAACTAAATGCCGAAAAACCTCGGACACTTCATTCATAAGTTGCAACATGAATGGGGTTGCAAGTTTGCTCTAGTATTAATTACATTTTATAAAATTAAGCTGTACTACGAGCGGTGATTTCGGACATATGGTTATTTTGATTTAATTTTTTCTTGTAATGACATATTTTCCCACAAAGCAATGAATGAAATTCTTTGAAACGCTAAAAAATATATTTTTGTCTTGATATACTTGCAAAATTCGTTTTTTCTTAATTCAACATAGTTTCCTTCAAAGGTGATACAGTGTCTACAGCGAACATCCAGATCCCTTTTTGTAGTTTGACGATTTATGCTTTACTTCAAAATAGAAAAAAAATCTTCCCAGCGAGCATTCTTTTGGAATCCAAGAACAGGAAAGAGTCGCTGAGGGCCAGATCTGGAGAATACGGTGAATGCGAAAGCAATTCAAAGCCCAATTCATGGATTTTTGCCACCATTTTCATGGCACGGTGCATTGTCTTGATGAAACAGCACTTTCTTTTGTTTCAAAAGCGGTCGATTTTCGGCGATTTCGTCCTTCGAACGGTTCAATAACATTATGTAATAGTCGCTATTGATGGTCCTTCCTTTTTCAAGGTAGTCATTGAAAATTATTCCACGCGCATCCAAAATATAGACGCCATAACCTTGCCAGCCGACTGTTGCGCTTTTCCACATTTCGAAGCGAGTTCGTCATGTACTATCCACTTGGGTGACTGTCGATTGAACTTTGCAGTGAAATTAAGGAGTCCTGTTTCATTCATCGTTTCATGCCGCTGAAAAAATTCGAATATAATACGCTTAAACATCTCTCAACACTGCTCCGAATCATGCACTCTTCTTTGTTTTTGGTCAAAAGTAAGCACGCGCGGCACCCACTTTGCATAGAGCTTTGCAATACCCAACCATCCGTGGATAATATGATGTAGACGTCCAGTTGATATTTTTAGAGTGCCAGCTATTTCGAACAACTTCACTTTACAGTCATCCAAAATTATTTTATGGACTTTTTCTTGTCGTCGGTAATAACCTCTTATGGGCGTCCACTGCTTTCAACGACTTCGGTGTTCATTTCACCACGTCTCAACTTTGCTACTAATCCTTGATCGTTGATTTTCTTGGGACAGTATCCGAAAAGTCGTCATCAAGCCAAGTTTCTGGTTCAAGTGTATTATTTCTCTTCAAAAGACAATATTTTATCAATACGCGAAACACCTTCTTAACCATTTTTTTTCAACAATAAAAAAAGTTGCTTCAGTCAAAAGGATATAATTCACAAACGAATGATCCCACAAGTACCTTTTTAAGGTTAGAGCTAACTTAAAATTCTTATGGATTTAATTTTAGTATGTCTAAGTGTCTATGTGTCGGGCCGGAAGACTTTTCTATTTGATCTGTTATACAAGTATATGGAAGAACACATACTCCTTTTTTGCTCTACTACCATTCACAGGTGCTTTATGGCGCCACTATCACTAAAGTCATGAAAGATCTTAAAATTTAACATCTTCTAAGTCTACCCCATTGCTAATAATTGTCATTAGATAATTAGAATAATATTAGACGCTAGTTGATTTCAGTTCGACGCTTTTTTGATCTTTATAGTATAGCAAAGTAAGCGGCTTGATTCGCCAAATCCAACAGATCGCGAACTTTGTCAGAAACCATACATATGAACTAGAGAATTTGAATTCATTCGGATGAAACAAAATCAGACCTACTCCTTGAGGTGTACCAAAATTATTGGCCGATAGTAGAGATTATTTTCCTAAACATAGCTTTGCATTCTCATACATATATCTGCTCTTCTTCTAGCTCCTACAATACTCACTATGTGGTGTTCCTAGTCTGCTGGCATGTCTGCCAATTAGAGAGTGATCTTTTAGCACTCCAGCTAGAGTTCTAATGTCATTTCTTTTGTTTTAAATAGTCAGTATGTGCGATCCATGTTACATTCATGCCACTTTTACCTGCTTGTTGAGCAAATCAAGGCTTTGATTTCACCTTGACTTTGCTACATTTATAAGATGTTTATCGATTAAATATGTACAAGTAGCCAGAGAAATGTAAATTCGCTATTTTCCGTAATTTAATTGTACGGTGGTTCCTGTTCTGGCTAGTTCATCTGCTTCACAGTTACCAGGAAAATCAACGTGTCCTGGAACCCCTTGCAGGTGTGCTGTGAAATAAGATATTAAATCCAATTATGCATTAAGACATTCTTTCACTATCTTTGACGAAGCCTTAAGAGACTTTAGCGTTTTCAAAGCCGCTTTACTATCTGTATATAACGAGTATTTTACAAATATATTCCTTCTTGTGAGTACACGTCGTACCAAGAAGGCTTTCTTCAATTGCTGTGATCTCCGACTGTGATCTCCGCCTGACAGACGAAAGGCAGTTTTGGTATCTAATTTTGCTGAATAGACATTGTAAACTTGACTATGTAGTTTGGCCATCCTTATAGAAGCTTATCCTTTCGTTCCTGTCCACCTCGCACCTTTTCCGCTTTTCTCTAAGAGGGAAGGTAATATTGGGGACCGAAGTTAAGTAGTTATATAGGATTACGAAATTCTATGGTATTGAGTAGAAACGGGAACTTACTTAGTAATACTTTGGAATGCCCACTATTACAGACAAATAATAGGGTGGATTACTTTAGTCTAAGGGTTGGCATCGCTGCCATACATACAGAATACTTTTACAGAACATTCATCAATAATACCCAACGATTACTCTCCTCCCAACCGACGCGAGGGACGCATTCCGCGAACGAGCGAAATTAGCCGAGTCATAAAAGGTAAGAGAGTTTTAAGCGTTGCGATCTTAAGCTGCTCAGCTACAGAAACAAAAATTTCAACAGCCAAAATTAAGAATTAGATTAAAGTATGTTTATAATTTTTAAATGTTACTTGTTAAGAGTAGATAAAATAATTTTTTTAATGAGAGTGAGTCTGTTAGATCAAATGTGCTGGAATGAGAATTGAAATCATGACATATACGGCGGAGTGGTTCGTTTAACTCAAAATTTGTTCTAGAAAATTTTAAAAGTAAGAGTCTAAACTCCATTCATGAGTTTTACAAGAAATATTATACCAAGTATCTCCCTACGACTAGCGAGTGTCGGGAGATTTATAAGTTTTAAACGGTAAGTGTAAGGGGAAAGATTTAAACTGGAATCCCAATGCAAATGATTTAAGGCAAAAAGTAAAAATTGTTTTTGAACGGACTCTAACTTATCCGAATAGACTTGGTAACTAGGGTTCCAAACCACAGAAGCATACTCTAATATAGGCCTCACCAGAGATGTAAAAAGAATTTTTGTGGTAAGTGGAACTCTAAATTCTTTAGACCAACGTTTAACAAAACTAAGAGCGCCTTTAGCTTTAAAAATCGTGGAAGAGGCGTGAAGATTAAAATTGAGTTTGGGGTCCATAGTTACTCCCAGATCAACAAAACTGCATACTTGCTCCAACCTAAAGTTTTGTATTGCGTATGAAGTAGGGTCTACAGATCTACGTGAAAAGCACATAGTTTTACATTTTTTAAGGTTCATTGGCATGTTATTTCTAACACACCAAGAAACTAGGTTGTTTAAGTCTTTTTGCAACTGACATCTTTCGCTGTTTGAAGTATATGTTTTAAAAATTATTACATCGTCAGCATATAATAAAACTCTTGAATACTTAACAACTGATTATACATATGTCATTAATAAATAACAAGAACAGAAATGGACCAAAATGGCTACCTTGATGACCGCCTGAAGGAACATTGATTATGTCAGAAAAATATGACTTGTTGAATTCTATTACTAAGATAAGAACCAACCCATTTTAGAAATATTGGTTGAAAACCAAAAAGATCAAGTTTATTCAAAAGAATTGATTGGTTTACTTTACCAAAAGCTTTACTAAAATCTGTGTATATAACATCAGTATTCTTGTTCTCCCTAAAGCCCGCTGATACATGTGATACAAATTCAAGCAAATTAGTTATTGTAGATTTCCCTTTACGAAAACCGTGCTGAGAACAAGAAATTAGTGGATAGATCCGGAAGGTTATGTCGTCGGTTATAATTGCTTCAAAAAGTTTAGGTATTGCTGACAACTTTGCTATTCCCCTATTGTTTTCAATAGATGACCTAAATCCACTCTTATGTGAAGGAATTATAATGACTTTTTCCATATAGATGGAAATAAGCCTTGCATAAGAGATGAATTAAATAGTTTTGTTAGGGCATGAGATAATCATATCTGGGCCATAATTAAATGATTGTTCTAACATATTTAACCGATATAAGAAGTCTGCTTCGGAAATGGTTGGTGCATTAATGACATTAATCGGACATAACTTGTGCTGATGCGGAACATTTTTTGGAGATTTTGGAGAGTAATTGGACCTAAAAAATTCAGCGAACATATTAGAAATGGTGTGATTGTCACTAGACATACTAGACTTATATTCCATAGCGGACGGAAAATTAGAAATCTTGCGTTTGAAGTTGACAAAACCATAGAACAATTTTGGATTACATATAATATTATTTCTTACTTTGTTTTTATAATTATTATAACATATTTTGTTAAGTTCAGCAAATTGTCGACGCAATTTAGACTTCCTGTCCTAGATCAAGTATCCTAAGAACATCCGCATAAAGGAGAGCTAAAGTGAGAAGACGAAACATCCCCTCTACAGGGTTGTGTGCTGGGTTCCCGAAATTTGGCACATATTATTGTCCAAAACTGTTTGAGATCATCGTTAAACAATTCTTGTTACGTAGCATCGACTGAAATCTATCACACTAGTTACAGTCATTTTGGGATTGTGATGTTAGAGGCTGTTTCTAGCTTAAACCGAATGATACTAAATATACCTGTAGCTGCTCGCGATGGAAAATTTTGAACTCAAATTCGTAAATAGGACACCACAGCACATCAGTCTCAAAATTTTCCTTCACATTTGTTGTGTGGTGTTATTAGTATCATATCGAATAATTGTTATGCCACAAATCTATACTTACTTCCAGTTGATTTGTAAAGCGTTAGCTTCCAATTAAAACAAATTCTATTTTTTTCATTATACTTGAGGTACACTGCTGTTTTAAAACTTGAGTTTATTTCCAACATAATTATGGTAGTTTGTCTGCAATTTTCTCTACTTTAACTTTATACCCTTGCTGTACAATATCCGTTACAGTTGCGCACATAAATTTTTACTTTCTTTTTTTTGCATTTCTTTGGCTCTCTTTATTTGCTCATATATAATCAAGCTAAGTGTGTTTTTTTTTTGTTTGTTAAGCAAATCCTTTTTCATTTGTTCGTTCTTGCTAGACGAACATGTAGGTACATACATACATCACATCGAATCCTGCCATCAAAAGCACATAATTTACTTGCACATATACAAACACACAATCGAGCACATACATACGTACAATTTGCTGCTACCAAACTACTTATGTATAAATGCAATAAAATATATGAATACAGGTATGTCCGCCAAAATTGTGGGTGCAGACGATTTGCGGTATGTACATTATGTAAGCAATTAGTTAGGCAGTTGTAAATACAAATTACTGCATACAGACATACCGACTATTGTAGTATATTTGTATGCCGCAACACTTTCGCTGTAATCCGGCAGCATTCGCCTTTGTGTTTCAACACATTTTTGTTGCAATTTACATTCCTTTCAAGTTATTATTGCAAATTATTGGTAGTATTTTCATTAACACAAACACACCCATATATAACAACAAACATAAATTGGGTTTATAATTTGAACGTTAGTATTAAAAATGATAAAAATTTATTTTTCACCTTCAAAAGTGCTCAAAGAGGAACTTAGTGTGATGCATTGTTGCATATCACTCTGACTTAACCTCACTTTTGAGTTTTTAATAACCCAATGTACGTTGGTTTGTATGTGTGCACATGATTTTTCTTTCATTTTCCATTTCTGCATGTTTTTAGAATAAAGTTGTTGTTATAAGTAGTTCGTTGAATGCTTGTTCTAATGTTGTTGCCTCAGTAGTACAGTTTGTTTTTGCTTTTGAATTAAAAACAATCAATTGGTAAACTTAATGCGCGAGGATGTGCGTTTATTTTGGTGATTTTTGAGGTTAAGAAATGCAATTATAAAGGAAAGCCTACAAAATTTTGAAATTAGAAAATAAAAAAAAAACTGTGGGGGATAAGTAAAAATACTAGACAAGTTAATAAAATTAATTATAAAATTTAGCAATTAAGATTTTCTATTTTTTTTCGTAAAATAGTTTTCTTTTTATTTTGAAAAATACTTCTGTGATAACTTTTTTTAGAAAAAAATATATTTTTATATTTTGAAAAAATTTTCTGCTTTTTTAGAAAATATATATTTTTTATGGCTTGAAAAATAATTCTGTGATTAAAAATTTTTTTTTAGAAAATATATTTACTTTATATTTTGAAAAATATTGTTGTGTTAAATAAAATAAAATTTTAATAAAAAATATTTAAAAAACCAAAAGTAAAATTAAATATTATTTAATAAAAAACTATATTTTTTATATTTTGAAAAATACTTTTGTGATAAAATTGTTTTAGAAAATATTTATTTTTTATATTTTGAAAAATATTTCTGTGTTAAATAATAATAATCATAATTTTTTAATACAGAATACAATAAAAAACCAAAAGTAAAATTAATTGCATATATTATTATAAAATAATTTTTTGCAAATAACTATAGAGAAAACAACAAAAATCAAATAAATAGAGTAAAATTAAAACTAAAAAAATACGTTAGAAAACTAATAGTTTTAAACAATAGATTAAAATAGAAGGGCAATGATAAAAAAAATTTAGTGAAGTGTGAAGAATTTTTAAAACGAAAAAAAGGATGCCAGAACAAAAAACAAAAAAAAATGAACGGCAAAGTAAAAAATTAAAAAAAAATTATATAAATTAAATGCATAAAGGACCATATAAATATATTTTTTAAGAGTTGTAAAGTAAAGTATATAACGGATTCATAGTAGAGAAAAATAATTAGTTGCAAAAAATAAACATATAAAAATATTATTAATGTTTGTTTTAGAAACATACTACAGCAACAAAATTTATAAAAAGAAAAAGAAAAATATAATAAAATAGCAAGGGCGATAAAAATGACCGTCATTCGTGCAATTAAATAATAAAATTTCACGAAAGGAGGAATAATTCTCAAAAAAAAAAAAAAAAAAAACGAACAGATGCATTTGTTGACAAAACATAAAATAAATAAGTAATAGTATGCAAATAAGAAATCAATATGTACTATACTATATATGAACTCAAAATCGAATTTGATCGGAACTGAGCTATATCAATAGCGCGTGCAAACAGAGTCGGTACTCTTTTTTCCTGATTGGTACCATCTTTTCATGTTTGATCTCAGATATTGAGTGTCCGAGTCAAATTTGATCTTGAGGTATGCATATAAAAACTTTGAGTAATTTTTTGGAAAAAAATATTTAAAAAAGTAACAAAAACTTACATAACCAAATTTAAGAGAAAAGAACATTCATAAAAAATTTGTATGATCATAAACATAATTACAAATATAAAAAAATGATGATCATAAAAAAAATTATAAATAAAAAAATGTTTTCTGCTACACAAATTATACACAAAAATGCACATATAATATATAAAATTAAAACAAAACAGTAAAACATTCACAAAAATATTTAGTAAAACTAGAAACAAAAATTGATGTAATAAAAATGTATACAAATTAATAATAAAAAAGTGATGTCAAGAAATAGCAACAACAATGAGAAGAGAATAGAAGATACTGCCAATTTCCATAGTTTCCACATAAAATAAAAAATAATAATTTATATTTTTCATTAAAATTCGAATACATTTTTTCTTTCAAATCAGAAAACCGGTAACAAAAAAATATAATGAAAATAAAATAAAAAAAATTATAAAAATAAAAAAAAATATATAAAACTAAAATAAAAAGTATAAAAACATTAGAATAAATAAAGGAATATAGAAAATAAATGAAAAAGTTATAAATGTGCTAGAAAATAATGTTTCGTATTAAAAATTTAAAATGTTTTTGTTTGATTTGAATAAAGCACGCAAACGCGAAAAAATGCTAATTTTAAAAGAAATAGTTTTTTTTATTAATTCTTAATTATATGCTTTGGACTAAAATTTTGCTTTTTTCACTCTGGTAATTGGGATTACAAAAAAATTTAATTCAAATGTTAATTTATAATTAAAATATTAATTAAATTCTTTTTTAATGCACAATTCACAACGCTTGAATAGATTGTTAAATTAATTAATAAAAAAATTAAAAACAAAAAAAAAAAAAAAAAAAAAAAAATAAAAAAAAAAAAAAGTAAAAAAAAAAAAAAACAAAAAAATAGTAGAAAATCACCGTAGTAAAACAATTTCATGTAATGACAAAAAAAAAACAGAAAACGACACAAATACAATTTTTTTAATTTTTCGTTGTTCGGATTACAAAAAAATTTAATTCAAATGTTAATTCAATTATTTTTTGATGGATGCATTATGCATATATGGAATAGACTATTAAATTAATTAATAAAAAAATTAAAAGAAAACTAAAATAAAAAATAGTTGAAAATCCGGTAGTTGAGATTACAAAAAAAAATTATAAAAATGTTAATTAAATTGTCTTTTAATGCATTATTTGCAACATGTAATAGCAGAAATAAAAACAAAAACAAAATTATTATTATTTTTCAAGACGGTCGTTGGTATTACAAAAAATATTTAATTAAAATGCTAATTAAATTATTTTTTTAATGCATTAATTAATAAAATAATTTAAAAAATAAAACAACGAAAAACAAAAAGTAGTTGAAAATTATAGTAATAAAACATTTACATTAAATAGTAAACCAAAAAAAATCAACATATACAAAATTATAGCAATTTTTTTTTGTATTACGAAAAAAAAAGTTAATTCAATTATTTTTAAACTATTAAATATATAATAAAAAAATTTAAAAAAATTTAAAAAAAAAAACAAAAAATACAAGATTATAATTATTTTTATTTTTTTATTTTTCGGTCCGGTAGTTGGGATCACAAAAAATATTACATTGAAGTCTTAATTAAATTATTTTTTAATGCATTATTTGCAATGATTCGATAGATTATTAAAGTAATTAATAAAAAAATAAAATAAAATAAAAAGTAGTAAAAAATTCAGTCATAAAAAATATTCATGTCATAGCAAAAACAAAAAACGACACATATATAAATTTAAATTTCAAAAATATCCCATTTTTCATTTAGAATATGCATATTACACACATATACAAAATAAAAACAAAACAACAGTTTATTTTTATAACAGTATTTTTGCGCACACCCAAATAATAATTTTTGATGCAAATTGTTATTGAGTTTTGTATTTATTCTTGCTTTTTTATATATAAACATTTTTTTTATAAATTACTGAAATTCCTGCTTTCATTTTGCTTGGTTTTGATTTTGGATTTTCTTGTGAGCTGTTAGCTTAACATTGTGGTTTCATTTACAGAAATGGTTAGTTTTATATTTTGCTTGCTTTGTTTTATTTTTAATTTTTTTTTTAGTTTTGGTTTTTAAGTTTTTCAGTTTTATTTTAAAAATTTTTTTAATTGTAATTTTTTCAGTTTTATTTTGTAATTTTTTAGTTTTAATTTTTTCAGTTTTATTTTGTAATTTTTAGTTTTAATTTTTTTCAGTTTCATTTTGTAATTTTTTAGTTTAACTTTTTTAATTGTACGTAGCTACTAAATAAAACTTTTACACACATTTACATTTAAATTTAATATTTTCAATAATACATACATACATTTATAAACTATATAATGCTCTCAATAATTTTTCAACAATTTATGCTAAGATTTTTT
Source organism: Bactrocera neohumeralis (assembly GCF_024586455.1). Lineage (NCBI taxonomy): Eukaryota > Metazoa > Arthropoda > Insecta > Diptera > Tephritidae > Bactrocera > Bactrocera neohumeralis. The sequence goes on from NC_065919.1 coordinate 18,619,848, forward strand.
ACAAGTTTTCATTTTTGACTTATGCTAATTTTATGTAAAAGTGGACAAAATGTTTCATTGTTTTTGTTTTAATTAATATTTCACAATAATAATTTCATATAATTTAGTCGCTTGTAATTATTACAATTGAATTTGGTGTTTTTGGTGTTTTCACTTAAAGAGTTTTTGTGAATTTCTTTAATTCCATTTTACGCTTAGTGCTACACTTCTCTAACTTTGTCATTTTGTCTATATGCTGTTATAAAAAAAAAAACCAAAAAAAAACAACAAAAAAGCTATGTAAGTAAAAGCAAACGATTGCCTAGTTAGATTTTGCGTAGTATTTTCACTTACGTAAGTGTTTAAAAAACGCTGTTTTTTAATTATTTTCAAATATATTTTTTGTTTTAAGTACAGCGTTAACATTTTAAAAATTTCAACAAATTCAACTTATATTTTCTTAATATTACAATAATTTATATACAACAAACACAGAGGAAGACATGCATTAAATTTACAAAAACAATCAAAAATATTATGTATATTTGTATATAAATATTAATTCAAAATAAATGCATAAATAATTTTGTTCAAATAAATAGCTGTTAAATACTAAATTAGTTTGACTAAAATTTTAAATCCAGGCCGCAATGAGTGTCGAGTAAAAAATAATAATAATAAATAAATAATAATAAAATAAATAATAATAATAATAAATAAAAAATAATAATAATAAAATAGTAATAAATAATAATAATATATATGAAATGCATCAATAATTTAGTCTATAAACTTTGGTTTTTCGGGGCTGCTGAATCTAGCATCACACACTCCCATCCTTTCTTTAATTTAAACAAGTAAGGAAGGACTTCTTCTGAAGAACTTCACGCAAGTGAGGAAAGTTCTCTGAGCGCCATTCACTTGGAAGTGGCCAGAAACGATTCTTTTACATATGGCTCAAGCAGCTCACGACTTCCGGTTTTAGACTAAGTATTCTCTGGTTAGCCGAAAAACATCTGTTTGAAGGCGAGCTAAAGTGCGAAGGCGAATCATTCCTCCCCAGGGTTGTGCGCTGGGTTTGGGACTCACCTCGCAAAAAACATCCCCAATGAAAGGATCAAAACAGCCTCAGATGAAATACTCCTTTTGAGGTTATTTGGTGCAGAGGCATGGACGATGACAACATCTGATGAGTCGGCGTTACGAGTTTTCGAGAGAAAAGTTCTGCAGAAGATTTATGGTCCCTATTCGCATTGGCAATGGCGAATACCGCAGTCGATGGAATGAAGAGCTGTACGAGATATACGACGACATTGACATAGTTCAACGAATTAAAAGACAGCGGCTATGCTGGCTAGGTCATGTTGTCCGGATGGAAGAGAGCACTCCAGGAGCATCAGTCTACTTCCAGTACTTGGGAAGTGCTGGAGAAAGTTAAAGGTGGAAAAACTAGGCAGTATGGGTTCTGGAAAGGACGCAGTAAAGAGGATGCATTGTTTCATGTCCGGAATTATGTTCTTGGCATATTTGTTGACTTCAACGGGGCGTTTGACTATCTAAGCTGGGATCTAGTGGTGCAATGACTGGAGGAACTTGGCTGTCCGAAAATTACTCTTTGGCTTGGCTGAGTTACTTTACTCTGTAAGTATTGTGCGTGTGCTGACGACCCCCCCTTCTAGGTCGAAGGTTGCTTGCGGTCTAGGTTAGAGCGGGCGGGAGGACAACTTTTAAAGATTGTAAATAATTGGGGTTTAGATTATCGCCGGTTCGTTCACCGATTGTCCGGGAGTCCATCAAGTATGTGACGCAAGTCAAATACCTGGAGCTGACCGTGAGTGAAAGAATGTGTTTGACTCCACACTTGGTGAATGTGAAGGAGCGACTGCAGGCAGGGTATGCAAAATACGACGTATTTTGTAGAGTGATTGAGATCTCAGACGTCGTTCTGTTCGCACCATATATCGGGCTTGTTTGTGGGCTGTGTGGGTCGCGAAAACTCCTCTCAATACAACGTTGTAATGTATGACGCTTGCCTGTATGTCGCACCGTCTCAACGGATGCTATGCAGATTCTGTTAGGTGTACTCCTTTTTGACCTGATTGTCATACAGCGTGCTGTTGCATTCATATTAAGAAGGTGCTTGAGTGTGTCATTGCTGCGAAATGTATGGATTTCCGATAATGACGTGGAGATAGAGAGATATCTAGGGAGCAGGAGGCTTCTACACCTGACCGTAGGTGGCAAGACCGCTGGCACAATAGTCCTAACGGTCGAGTGACTTATGAGTACATTCGGGACATTGGGTTTGTCGAGGGTAACCCAGACTTTAGAATGCATTTTTGCATCAGAGGCACTTCTCTGATAGGTTGTTATTGTGGGGCGGGGGTAGAGCATTGGGTGCATGTAAGGACATTAGGGATCCGGGTGGTATGGGGATTAGCTGGACTGATGGACGTTTAGATATTAGCGTTCTGATCTCCACTAGTCGGAATGCCGAACAATTAGGGTCGTTTGGTGAAGGCTTTTAACAGAAAATTAAGGCTTTGGTAGTTTCTTGTGTGAATGGGGTGTGCGTGTAAAGTGCGTATGGGATCCAATCCCTGGTCACCAGTTCAGAGCATTATGGAAGCTCACCACCGGTAGTAGTTTAGGCTACGAGGTCTGACCGGAGACTTAATTCTGGTACTACGGAGAGCAGGAACCTTTAGAGTTTGCTCCAAGCTGGTCATGTGGACTGGCCCCTCGGGGAGTATCATGGTGGTTTTGATTTAAAACCCGAATGCGAGAAGAACTGACACTTTATCAGTTGAATGTCGAGTTGCATTGCAAGCGGGTGCCGGACCCAAAGTACGGCAGAGGTTTTAGATGGGCCTCGAACCTTACCAAGGTGGTTAGTGTGTCCATGCCACACTGCCAATTGGTACTGAAAATGCCAGGCAGTAAAGAAGAGTTATCTTCAAATTTTCCCGAAAGCATATACCATAAGTATATACATAAGTATGTATGTATAGTCTATCTAGTTGTGAATGACTTAAACCTTCTTATTTTCCAATTACTTTCAACAATATTTCTTAGAAAAAGTTTCGAAAAAAACATTTTTTTGTGATGCAAGATTAGAACCCCGTAAATTTTGATAGAAATTACAACAAAAAATAAAGCATATGTGATCTGGCCTACGGAAAGGGGGCTAGGTGTCAAAAAAAAGGAGAACAATTAATGAGATAACAAGAAACTGACGATTATTTTTAACAGCTTTTCCCAGAAAACTAGTTTTCGCACGTTAGCTCCCTTTTCGTAGACCAGGTCACATATAGAAATTTTAATAAATAAAATATATAAAAACGTATACAATCATATTGTACGATTCGTAAAAAAATTATCGCAGAAGAATTATAATAATAAGTAATATAGTTTTTAGCTAGAGAAGCTTTTCAGTTTTAGTACTAATCGTTATAAATAGGTACAAGTAATACGAGTATGTGTAAGTAGATATGGTGCAGGAACTTAACGACTTAGTAAAATTTGTGACGCGAGTTAAAATTTTTTTAATGCAAATTGTGCTAATATTTCTTTTAGATTTGTTACATAGTGTAAGCACATGCAGCTAAAGAAAATTAATGCAGATATATTAATGAATATGAGTTTTCAACTGGAAGTTGCAGCTACCTGCGGTCAAAGCCTGAACTGGTGGACAGATTACTATCGATAAATCTATAGATATAGATTTTGCTTTTTTTTATTATATTCCTAATTTATTTTTACAAAACTACGCAGTGCTTTCACAACTTATGAATGCTACCAGAATCATTTTACTAGTAGTTATAAAGATTGGACTGAGGAGAGCAGAAGTATGCTGATGTTCTGGAGTATGCAGTTCAGTAACATATTGAACTTCTTCCTTTCCAAATCCAAGTTGCTGCTACAATGTTTTTGTAGAAATTACTACCTACAGCCGGTGGGCTCGAGAGTTTGCTCGAAAAGTTAGCGTGAAGCTTTCGCAACTTCGTTCTGGATATTGAACACACTAAACGCCCACAAAACCACGCTTAACAGTGTGATACCCCTCCGGCATGTCCAGAGAATTTATTTTCCTAAAATGGGTGGAAGATAGCCGCTACAACAACATGGTTAGACAGTGCGACAGTTGAAAAAACAAATATAGAGAAACACTGTTGGTCAGAGATTAGCGAACAGCTGCCAGCCAGCATGAAATTAGGATGGTTAAAAGTTTGAGAATGAAGTCAAAGTGGAGTGCAATAAAAGCACGCATTATAGTTTTCTTTGCTTGACCAATTTTTGGGGCGGAATCACGGTCCAGTGGACTATCGCTATTAACAGGTGAACCAAGTACGGGTAGTTTTTTCAGTAGGATAATATTCGACCAAAGAGACCACGTTCAGCACGCAGTGAAGAAAATATAGCCGTAGCTAGGAGTGTAAACGAACCCCGTGGAGAGTCGCGAGGCGGCGGTCGCAGCAAAAATTTTCAAAAAATAAATGCCAAAGAATATTCTTTCGTATAATAGTAATAAAAAGTAAGAAACCTTGAAATAGACCACCCTTTAAAACGCGACCAGCCTGAGGACCGGAACTTTTAGCCGGAAATCTTTCGACAATATTAACTTGTGGGCTTGCCAAACACTGCTAGTATCTGGTAAAGGAGAGCAGATGGTTGTGTGGACTATTTCTCTCGAACTTTTAGTTTTCAGTTGGACCCGGTGCTCTGCAAATATCTAAAATTTCGGGTCCCAGTTCTCACTCTTTGGCTCTGTTAGTTCTTCAACTGTCACCTCAAAACTCATAAATGTTACAAACATGCTTCCAGATTTACAATACTTCCAGTTGGATTTTTTTTTTTAATTTTTTGTTTACTTTTTTTCTATTTAATTTCCTATAAAACGCGATAAATTGTTGGCGTCTAGTTGTGCTTATATGTGTTAGGTTAGTGTGCATTAGTAAGACCACATGGATGAGTTTTTACACTTAAGTAATTTCAATTAGTAACTTTAAAAGCTTACAAGTTAAATGTATAACAAAAACAAAAACATAGCGTTTGATACATTCAAAGCATGACACATGACGACGCACACATACAAGCGCACTTACTACACACACAGGCACACATTAAAATATGATTTTCTTTCTTTTTTTTTTTAATTATTTTTGGTTAGTTATTCTTCTCACACACACACACAGCCACACACATTCACATTTGCTGGTGAGTGTTATGTGTACTTGTATTGTTATTATTATTTTTGTTGGTTTTTGGTTTTTTACTCTTACTTTTCTTACTTTTACTTTTAGTTTGTTTTTGCTTTTACTTTTGTTGTTTTATTACAGCTAAATTCGATGCTGGTGGTTAAGTTGTTCAATTTTTTCGTTTGCCGGTCAAAATCCTTCTACTCTAACCTTACATTTAAGCGGAAATCAAACTTTCAACACAGCTACACGCGCACATACATATATATATATCTGACGTAAATGTCACTGTGTGTCCTTGTCCTTGGCACACTCATACTTGTCTCAATCCCTGCAGTACATAGTTTTGTAGAATTCTTCATTAATGTCTTCTACATCTTCTTTTTTCCTCCGTTCACTTGTTCATAAAATTAAAATCTGGACTTACTTTGTACGCCCCCTTTTTTTACATTTGTTCTGGCTACCTAGGTTCCTCCCTTTAGTTTGTGGTAAAACTTTTCAGGTTTTAAAAACATTTTTTGAAGAAATTTAGAAAACGAAAGACTCGCGCGAATAATGTCGGATGTCGGCCGCGTTGGCTGGTTGTTATTCATGCAGCTGAAAAGAGGAGCGAGAAGAGTTAATGATTAATATAGAGGAAGAAAACTTAAATTTTGGACTTAAAGCTTAAAATACATAGCATTTTATATACACGGCAAGCAACACATATAAACACACGAAAAACATTTTTCAAACGCTTGAAAGCATACACATTGAAAATGAAAAACTATTGAAAGGATAAACTTAAAACAAATTTGTAAATTGAGCCGTTGCCACCTTATATAATATTATTTTATGAAATTGGATTACAAATAGTGGACTTAATTTGTATAGAAACTATAAAAGAAAATACTATTGAAACCACTATTGTTTCGCGCGCTTCGCTCAACTTCTGGTCGATATAATCGACCTACTGAGCGTACTATTCGCAACACCCATTTTGCCCTGGATGGCATTAATTATTATAATATTCGACCGAAAAGATCACGTCCAGCACACAGTGAAGAAAATATAGCAGGCGTAGATGAGAGTGTATACGAAGGCGGTGAAGACTCGGCGCCGTTCGCAGCAACTCGGACTGACGTTTGGAACGACTTGGCGCATTTTACGACGAGATCTTAAATTGAAAATGTACAAAATACAGCTTGTGCAAGAACTGAAGCCGTTAGATCTGCTTAAGCGACATCGCTTCGCTCTATGAAATCTTGGAAAGTTGCAAGATCCGACGTTTTTTAGCCAAATTTTGATAAGCGATGAGGTCTTTTTCTGGCTCAATGGATATGTAAACAAGCAAAATTGCCGCATTTGGGACGAAGAGCTGCAATTTCATACAGAAAAAAAGAACGGTTTGATGTGGTTTATGGGCCGGTGGAAATATCGGTCCATGTTTCTTCAAAAATATTGCCGGTGAGAACGGAACCGTCAATGGCGACCGTTAACATGATAATCGGCTATTTGATGCCTGAAATTGAAGCTCGTGATCTCGGCGATATTTGATTTCAACAAGACGGCGCCACTTTCCACACATCGTATCAATCAATGGATTTATGGAAAGAACACTTCAGTGAGCAGATAATTTCACGTTTTGAATCGGTCGTTTGGCCACCAAGATCGTACGAATTCACACTGTTAGACTTTTTTCCTGGAGGAATATGTAAAGACTAATGTCTATGCCGACAATCCCGCTTAGATTTAGGTCTTGGAGCAAAACATCATGCGTGTTATTCCCCAGTTACCAGTCGAAATGCTCGAACGAGTCATCGAAAATTGGACTCTACTTATGGACCTACTGAGACGTATCCGCAACCAACATTTGAAAGCGATAATCTTCAAAAAATAAAGGCCAAAGAAAACTCTTTCGAATGATAATAAACAATCACCATTAAATTTGAAGCTTCTGTGTTTTTTCTTTATAAAAGTAAGGAACCGTTTTGACAAACTACTTTTTGACTGTAACTTAAAATATTCATGTCAATAAATCAGCAATAAGGCAATGAAATTAATTAAACCTCCATCAAGGACCGGTGTTTATCGATGGTATGAAAATTCAATGATGCTGTCGGGAAGCGCAAAAAATTGAAAGTTATTGCAAAGAGCGACATGCGACCTAACATGAGATAGGGACAACTATAGACATTAATCGGACCAGCATACATTCAATATTGAATGACTGTAAAAAAATTTGTTCACGTTAGATCCTACAAGATTTTTCAATCGCTCAAAAAGAGTGGTCGAGTGAAATGTTAAAAAAATACGATAGCGATGCTTCGAAACACGTCTATGACATCCTGACAGGAGATGTCGTTCAACACGACATAGCGAGCTCCCACAGATTGACTGAAAAATCTTCATTTTTGAGCACACAAAACATCGATTTGATGAGTCATCCTCCGAATGGCTTGGCCGCCATTGTTCTTTTGGCATGGAAACCGCAAATTAACAGAAAGATGGATAATGTTATAGCTTCAGATGGGCAATAGAAAAGAAAAGTAAAGACGGTGCAGAATTTCGGATATAGTGCGCTGAAGATTGTCTTCGAGCTCTTTAGGTGTTGCTGCTTAATTGGCCTAAACCTAAAACGACCAGATCATTTTGACGGCTATTTGACTAGGTCATTTGCTCGAAATTAACGAGTCGCTTAGCTTTGCATGCAATGTGAACATGTTTAGACGTAAAAGATGACAAGGCGCACCATTTTGTTGGAAGTATAGATCGTTCGCGTTGATTTCATCAAATTTTGGAAAAAAAAAGTCAGTCAGCATCGTGTTATAAGCTTCAATATTGATGGTAACGGCATTTCCTGTCTCATTTCGAAAGAAATACGGCCTGATAAAGCTGCCATACCACAATCCGCACCCAACGGTAAATTTTTGGTGATGCGACAATTTTTACGAAGTCATTAAGCCAGAAATGGACCTTATCTGAGAAGAAGATTTTTCGATGAACCTGAATTATCGTAATAATTTTGGATAATCTCCAAGCGCGTTACCAAAGCGAATGGTGACATGATGAAATGGCAAACCATACTGAACACACAGGCAACCTTATAGGTTTTAGACCCAATATATATTAGGTTGTCAAATATCTCCCGCTTTTTGTCTTTTGAATTTCGCGGCTATGTATAAAGCGCTACAGAGCTCGTATCTGGCAATACTAAACATCTTTGAAACGCCGAAATTCGCGCTTTTTTTAAGTTTTTCTCCGTTAAATGCAAATCCGCTGGAGAAACGTTCCGTGAGATTAATGGTGTTTTGGGGGATGGTACTCTATCACTTCGAATCGCGGAGGAATAGTTTCGACGATTCAGAGTGGGTGAAAACGACACCATGGATAAGCCAGCCGGCGGAAGATTTGTGACGACTAATACCGATCAAATCATGAAAAACATCGAGTTAGACCGGCATGTGGCATCTCGTGACATCGCCCAGAAGATGGGAGTTAGTCACCAAACCATTTTAAACCATCTGCAGAAGGCTGGATACACAAAAAAGCTTGATGTTTGGGTGTCGCTTGATTTGAAGCAAAAAAACCTTCTATACCGAATCAACGACTGCGATATGCTGCTGAAACGGAACGAACTCGACCCATTTTTGAAGCGGATGGTGACTGGCGACGAAAAATGGATCACATACGACAATATCAAGCGAAAACGATCGTGGTCGAAGGCCGGTGAATCGTCCCAAACAGTGGCCAAGCCGAGATTGACGTAAAGGAAGGTTTTGGTGTGTGTTTGGTGGGATTGTAAGGGAATCATCCACTATGAGCTGCTCCCATATGGCCAGGCGCTTAATTCTATCATCTACTGCCAACAACTGGACCGCTTGAAGCAGACGATCGACCAGAAACAACCAGAATTGGCCAAGAGGAAGGGTGTAGTGTTCCACCAGGCCAACGCCAGACCACACACTTCGTTAATGACTCATCAGAAGCTACGGAAGCTCGGATGGGAGGTTTTATCGCATCCACCATATAGCCCGGACATAGCGCCAAGTGATTACCACCTGTACCTGTCCATGGCGAACGCCCTTGTTGGTGTAAAGTTGAACTCAAACGAGGCTTGTGAAAAGTGCTTCGCAAATAAGGAGGGGGCTTCTACGAGGGGGGTATTATGAAGTTGCCGTCTAGTTGGAAACATATTATCGAACGAAACGGCGCATAATTGAACTAAATCCGATCACTGTAACACTTTTTATAAAGCATTGAATAAAGAGCAAAAAAGCGGAAGGGAGATATTTGACAATCTTATATAACACATTTTTGATAATTATTGGCAAAGCATACAAAATACTATTATATACTTATGTCTACATATATATATGGTATATTTTTATTTCCAGGCGCATGCAGAATTACGAAAAAGAAAACCTTATAGATTAAAAAAGAGGTGGATGCTGAGAAAAATAAAATAATTTTACAAAAACTACAACAAATGCAACACTGCATGCAAAAAGTAGCTCAACAACTCAATAGACACACTTAGCATAAAAACAAAACCAAAAAGAGTTTTTTGAATTGCTACCGAATATTGAAAGAAAGAGATAAAGCATTGTATGAGTATAGATGTACATAAGTCTTTTTGTAGAGTCATAGTTGCAGTGCAAGGCAAAAGAAGCACAAATATTTAGAAGAAAAAAGTAAGAAACCTTTATAGTACAGAGGTACTGAAGAAACACTTGAATAAATTGCATTATATATTCGGTGCCGCTTACCAAACTTAGCGCCCCCGCTATCACAGCCTCACTCTCTCTCTCTCTCTCTTTTTAGTTGATTGGGTGAACGCGTGCGTGTGTGCTTCTAATTATAAAATGTCTTAGTTCTATTGTACTTTGCATCAGCTATTTTATATTTTGGCGAGCCTTGCAGTGTATCAATTCAATTTGAAAGCAAATATTTGAAAATGTCTTTATGCATGTAGTATACTCGGGACTGGCCTCAATATGGACTTAAAATTTCAACTTAACTACATGCTAAATTCTTAATATAAATGCTAAGAAATTTAGAACTTTTTTAACCAAATAACGATAATGTTAAAGCTTTATATTTGCCGCTAAAAATTGCTTAATAAATTCTAGAAAATTTGCCAAATATAATCATACTTCAATCGTTAAGGGGTTACATGGGTTTACGGGTTTCAAAAAGAAAAACAATTTTTTTTGTCGTATATGCTACAATACCTCTAAAATATTTTTCTAAATTTTGCAGTTTATCCGAGTAATAGTTTCGAAGATACAGCCTTAAGAACTTATGCGCTTGAGGCTAGCTGGGCTAAGTGCGTCGTCTTTAAGGAGCTATACCAATGTGACACTTTCGAAAAAAAAAAAATTTATTTGCTTTTTCGATAGTTTATATATCCTAAAATATTCTGTGGCAAGGTCGTGTCTTTAATAGTTTTTGGATGTCAGTGTTCTAAAGCGCGACCGGTCGCAGGTATAATCATACAAGGTCTGTCGCAAAAGAAACAGAACTTTTTAAATATAACTGTTTCTGGTGGCGCCACCTATTGGTGGGTATATGAAATAAAAAGTTTGATCTCTTGTTGACATTTCGTAAAAATTTTAAGACAATTGGATAACTACAATCGATGTTATCGATCAAAAAGTGACAGCAGCTTTTGGTCATCGGTCGTAAAATACAAAGAGCAAATATTAAATTTTGTTTTAAACTTGGGTAAAATGATGTGCATGAGTGGTTTAAGCGATTCCAAGAAGGTCGTGAGGACCTCTGTGACGATCAGAAGTCGGTCGTCTTCAGAAGTCAAAAATAAAGACAATACTGATTTGTTTTTACGATTCCGAGGGTATTGTACACCGAGAGTTCGTCCCACCTGGCCAAACGATTAATGGTGTGTTTTACCTTGGTGTTATGAAGCGTCTTTTGTCACGCATTCGTCGTGCTCGACCACAATACCGTGAGGAAGGGTCCTGGCGCCTGTTGCACGATAATGCGCCGTGTCATCGGTCGACGCTTGTCACGGATTTTTTGACAAAAAACTCCATATTAATCATTAATCACTCACCCTACTCACCTGATCTGGCACCCTGTGATTTTTACCTATTTGGAAAACGTCATTTGCCCATGAAAGGACACTGGTTTCAGGACATTTCAGCTATCCAAAAGGCGACGACCGATATTCTCAAGAGCATTCCGAAAAATGACCTTAAACACTCATTTGAAATGCTAATTGACCGGGCTAAACGCTGTGTCGAAGCACAAAGAAACTGCTTTGAATAAAAAAATATAACTTTTGAAAAATATTAATTTTTTGTTGTTCTTTTTAACAGTCCTGTAGAGTTTCCAGACTATATATATGAGTGAAACGTTAAATGCGTTTTTCTCGAAACGACATTTTTCAAAATTGCTGACATCATAACTCAACGTGAAATTTACCGATCGTCTTCAAATTAAAACTGAGTATTTTTGGTTACATTTACTATACAATGAGCTACGAGCTTTTTGATTGGTTGAAAATTGTCAATTAAAATAAAAAAAACGGCCATTTTTACCTAAAAAAAACGAAATTTTTTTTTCAAAATTACGCCATTTTGTTAATTTATGATATTTTTCAAAGCTCGTAGATCATTGTATAGGAAATATCTTTCAGTTTAATAAGCTTTTTGAATTCTTATTGTTTCAGGTGCTCATTCGGCTGGAATATGGTCAGCAGTTAGGGCACTTTTTTTGACACCTCCGAAGACAGCCCATAACTCCGTTATTTTTCAAAATTTTTGTAAAAAAAAAATCTTAAAATATAGCTTAAAATATATCTTATTACGTTCAAAGAAGTTCCAAACATTCAATTGCGTACTTTCTCTTAAAAAAATTCGCGAAAGTCGCTTAATTTTTCATGCGTTACACTGGTATAGCCCCTTAAACTCGCTTTTCTCGAAACTGTGTTTTTGAAGTCGGTTGGCAAGATTTCTCGAGAACTACTCAACCGATCTTCATGAAATTTTACACAGGTCTTTGAGATACAACTCTTAAAGGCTTGGAGGAAGGATTTTTTTTTCGATTACAACTTAAAAAAAAATTTCGTTGAATCATTCAAAATTCAAAATGTCTGCCAAAAATTAAATTTTCAGTTTTTTTCCATCGTTTAAGTTCTAAGTTAAGGTTTTAACTAAAACATGTATTTTTTCACTTTGGATGATCCTGTAAGGAATTATGCTGCCAACGCGTGCGCATCTTTTTTTCGAAGTATCACCGGAAACGGCGTCGCAATGGCTGAGTTTAAAATATATTTTTCCAAAAATGTCACAATTTCTTTGTTAATCGTGTATGTTTGTAAGAATAAAAAAATTCCTATAAAATATTTAATTTTTATGTGAGAAAAAAAATTGTTGAAAAAAGGCTGTTTTTACCCGAGGAAACCCATGTAACTTCTTAATATCTTGGAAACGGTGAGGTTTACGAAAAAATCGTGAGAGACCTATTTTATAGAGCATTTAATTTCCTACAAAAGTAAGTGTTTTTTATACTTGTAGGTCAAAAGTATTCAAAGAGGGTCGAAAGCGCGTTTACGATGGACCACGTCCAGGACGGCCATCAACATCAACTGCTGATCAACACGTCAATAAAATAAATGAACTGATCAGTGAAAACCATTTTGAAAGATCATTCGAGCCTAAGATAAATGAAAGCACGACTGGTTTCAAAATCACTAAATTTTTTCGAAAAATAGCGGGCTGTGAAACAATGCTTTCCGACTACCAGGATGTCATGAAACGTATATTATTGGCGATGAGGCTTGGATCTATGCTTACGACCCGGACACAGACAAGCAATCGAATATTGTGGCAAAGCTGAGCCGAAGCCGAAAACCACGTCAAAGCAGGTCAAAAGTCAAGGTTATATTGACAGTTTTCTTCGACTATTGAGGTGTGGTGCACTCCGAATTCCTTTCGGGAGTTATGCGTTGTTTGCGCGAAGATATTGGAAAAAACAGGTCTGAATTATGGGCCGGCATGCGGACTGCATTGATTCTTCGTGAGTTTTGCGCAAAATTTTCAAGCAATATCGTGCTGCAACCCACGTATTTGCCTGAATTAGCTCCGTGTGACTTCTGGCTATTCAGATAACTCAAACGACCGCTCCGGGGAAACCGTTTTGAGTCAATTGAAGACATTAAACGTGAATCGCTACGCGCAGTGAAGGCTATTCCGGAAATTGACTTTAACAGCTGTTGCGAGGATTGGAAAAAAACGTTAGCACAAGTATATTGTGGCCAAAAGGGAATACATTGAGGGGAACGACAGAGATTTTGTAGCATAAATTAAGGATTTTAAAATTATGAACAAAGTCTTACTATTTTTTGCTCATAGTATATCAGTATCTGCATTACTTTCCATTGCTTGTTTAGGCCTTAAATATGATGATTAAATCGTATTTGGGTTTGGGAATAGTTTGCATTAATTGATCTCCCCTGTTCCAGAAATTTGGTTTGAATCGCAAACTTAAAACCCGTTCAAACCTGCACCTGCCTTAAAAATGTACTTCAAATTGAATTTTGATAGTGTGTTTTCGACACTTGTCTCTAAAATGCACATTTTAACATATTTTACTGCGTCCTTGGCAATTTTTTCTCACTTACTCATCAACCGATAGATTTGCGGTTTCAATTTCGAAATTAACGCCACTTATTGGCCACGGAATGTTATTTATCGAGTCGGTAAGTGAGTTCAACTTTAGATTGATCCGACAAGTAGTTTCGGAGCTTTGAACTTTAAATCCGTTTTTAAGAAAGTCGGTTAGGAAATTTTCTCCGAAACGTCGGGACCGATCAGAGGATCGAAGAATTAGATTTTTCTTAATTATTTAGATTTTTTAAGCCACTCTGAAGTGTATATGTTTTTACAAAAAAAAATATTTTTTTTTTGGAAGCCGCCACTTTGTTAAAAATTAAAATTTTTACTAGTCTTTTCAACATTATCTGTATTCATCTATTTTTTGTTTGACGTTTGGATTTTTCGGAAGTTTTCCTGGAAATCGCCTACGGTAACAAGGGATTTCCAAATTTTTAAAAATAAATCGTTTATTATTACTTTGTACTTATATGTACTTTTATATATTTATTAAGCAAAATACCCATTAAAAAAACATATTTTCTGACTTGCGTGTGGGTATACATTAAGACAAAAAGCACCCGAAAAATGCAATAAAATTCATTTGGTAAATGATAGGAATATCCTTAATTACTATGCCAAATAAAAGCGCGATCTGTCAACCAGTTTACAGCAGCTGCTTAAGTCGGTACATCTCAGCAGTGAGTTGCGATTTTTACAATGGATAAAAAATTTGTGTGCGGAATCGTTGCTAATATTGGAAAAGGCTTACGGTGATACAGTTTTATCAAAAGCTCAAGCTTTATAAGTGGTACAAAGCCTTCAAAGACGGTCGAGAGAGACATTGTTGAAGACATGTCTAGTTCTGGACGACCTACGATCCCTTCAACTGATGAAAATATTAAAAAAGTGAAGGATATGGTGCTGGAAATTCGTCAGATAAGTGTTAGAGAGATGATGAACAAGAGAGCTCGGCATCTCTCGCGAGTCCGTTCGAATGATTTTGGTGGATATTTTGGGTATGAAACACGTTATTACACGACTCCTTCCGATAAAGCTGATTCTTTTTTCAAAAAGAAAATCGTAAACAGGTCTCTTTTGACATGCTTTGTCATGCGTGTGCGATCTCACATTCATGGAGCGCGTTATAACCGCCGATGGGTTATGGGTTTAAGAGTTTGAGATGCAAACATCGGATTGGAGGGGAAAAACGAGCCGAAACCAAAAAAAAACTACGCCAAAGCCGTTCAAAAATCAAAGTGATGCTCATTGTTTTTTTCGGTATTCGTAGTTTGGTGCATCATGAATTTGTGCTGGATGGACAGACGATCAATAAGGAGTTCTATTTGACCGTATTGAGGCGTTTGCGTGAGAACATCCGTCGAAAACGGCCGGAATTGTGGAAGAACAATTCATGGATTTTACACAATGATAATGCACCATCGCATCGAGACACCATTGTGACGGAATTTAAAGTCAAAAACGCTATGAATATCACCGTTTCCACCAGATTTGGCGCCGTGTGATGTTTTGTTGTTCCCAAACTGAAATTGCCGCTCCCTGGAATCAGATTTCAGTCGTTTGAAGAGTTAAAACAAAATTCCATCACTAAAAAGCGCTTATGAAAAGTGTTTCAAGAACTGGAATTACCTACTAGATCTAATTTACTGAATATCTTAATGTAGATAGATTGTAAATAAAGTAAATAAAAAAAAAAAAAATAAGTGTATTACATCTGATGGAGATTACTTAGAAGGCGACAAAATAAATATTGAAGAATAATTAAATATTTTGAATTTTATTTACAATTTCCGGGTACTTTTTTGTCACAAGTACATCTTTATTAAAGGGTTCTATTTGTATTGTAAATATTTTTTGATAATTGTTGGGTTTCTAATTTGAAGATTTTTTATTTCTCACTTAAGCGCGTGTACTTTTGCCGCTCACTGCATTCGCTGGAGTTGCAATTATACACTATTACAGCAATGGTCTTTGCACAGTTGTCTCCTAGCAATTATTAATTTCAACTTCAACAATTATTTAGTTAATTATTACAATTATTTTGCTAAATATATATGTATGTATATGCCATTTGGCGATAGCAAAGCAATTATCGACTACAAATTTGAACTTTTTAATTGCAAAATGAATGCAAGGCGTGAGCGTCTCATGTGTGTGAGCGAAGTTTGTGTATTTTTTTTTTTTTTTAATTTTTTTAAAGTTTTCTTAGCTTTGCTAACTATGCAACCTATAAAATACCGTTATTTATGTAAGTATGTGCTAATATTAAATAAAAAAAGTGAAGCTTATGACAATTTGTTGGCAAATTAAAAGTTGGCGTTAGTTGAATTTGCCTACAACTTTTTCATATTATAAATTAATGTAGTTTGGCTGCAGATTTTCAACATTTGCAGCGCAAAATTCCCAAAAATTTAATTTTTTAGGTTGAGTTCTGATTTTTATGAAATATTTAATATTACATGCAGTTTAATGCTTTTAAATGTGCGTAGCTTTTGAGTGGAAATATATTATTTTTTTAATGTTTTTTTTGTTTGGTATTTGAATTTTGTTATTTTTTTCTTTGGTTTTGCCTAACTGGTGCTGCTTTTTTTGTTTTTGGTTTTTACAATAACTAATGTGCTGGGCTATCGGTAATTCGATGTTTAACGCGTGCTTTGCTGCATGAAGCGCGGCGCAGAGAACTAACACTGCCGCCAAAAGTATCATGATCTAATGATTCCGATGAGAATGCTACGGATATTGAAAGAAAAATATTGGAGGGGAAAAATTCATAAGCAATTGCAACACAATTTTTTACTATCTTATGTAGTATATAATATATGTAAATATATGAGCTTATAAGTGTGATAATGTGACGTGAGAGTGAACGTATGGATTTTTAACTGTAACAGTCAGATTATCAGAAATGTGGATGTAAGTACACATATACCATTTTCAGAGCACGAAATGAGAATTGTTCAGTTCGATGAATAAATAAAAAGAAAACAAGAAGACTAACTTCAGCTGCGCCGAAAGTTTCTATGCAAGAACCTGATTTTGCTCCGTCAGTTTGTATGGCAGCCATATGCTATAGTGGTCCGATTTGAACAATTTGTTCGGAGTTTGTGGCAATGGCTTGGACAATAATCCATGCCAAATTTCATGAAGATATCTGGTCAAATACAAAATTTTTCTATACAAGAACTTGATTTTGGTTGTTGACTTTGTATGACAGCTGTATGCTATAGTGGTCCGATTTGAACAATTTGTTCGGAGTTTGTGGCAATGGCTTGGACAATAATCCATGCCAAATTTCATGAAGATATTTGCACAAATAAAAAAGTTGTCTATACAAGAACTTGATTTTGGTCGTTCACTTTGTATGACAGCTACAAGAATATGCTATAGTGGTCCGATTTGAACAATTTGTTCGGAGTTTGTGGCAATGGCTTGGACAATAATCCATGCCAAATTTCATGAAGATATTTGCACAAATAAAAAAGTTGTCTATACAAGAACTTGATTTTGGTCGTTCCCTTTGTATGACAGCTATATGCTATAGTGGTCCGATTTGAACAATTTGTTCGGAGTTTGTGGCAATGGCTTGGACAATAATCCATGCCAAATTTCATGAAGATATTTGCACAAATAAAAAAGTTGTCTATACAAGAACTTGATTTTGGTCGTTTACTTTGTATGAGTGCTATATGCTATAGTGGTCCGATCTGAACAATTTCTTCGGAGATTTCAGCAATGGCTTGGACAATAAGCTGTGCCAAATTTCATGAAGATATCTGGTCAAATAAAGAGGAATTCCATACAAGAACTTGATTTTGCTCGGCCAGTTTGTATGGCAGCTATATGCTATAGTGGTCCGAACGAAACAATTTGTTTGGATATTTTAATAATTGGGCTTTCAAGTAACAAAGAAATGTGGTACTTTCATTTAATGCAAAGAGATTTCCACCAGTTTATTTATTTTTGGCTAAGGATTACTAACACTTCCTACCATATGTATCAGGGAACAAGCATTACCAGCACTCATTCAACGGCTTCTTCAATTCACAGGACTATGCTGAGGTCTTCACGAAATTCATCTAAAGTGCGACCGTGGTGGGTAATAACTTTCAAATTTGGCGCCTATATTATGATATACCTAGAGAGAGAGAATTAGAGGGAACAATTTTCGAGATGAAGTCCTATTAAAAAAAAAATTCTATAACAAAACCATAAGTAGCAGATTGATACAGCCGATTATTTTTGCTCCGTATTGTAAATTACTTTCTGTAGAGAACTCAAAACCCAAACCATACTAATACTAGGAGCTTTTTGGACCTGTTCAAAAAAATACGGGCTACAAATTTTTTGGGCGACTGTTGTTGTAGCAGGTACCTAATACCCGTTAGGATGGTAAGGATTAGATAAGTTGTCATCGACGTCATCCAGCGGTAGGCCCAGGCAATGTTCTGTTTCGACAGGGTCGGACCAAAGAGAGAAGGGTGTCAGATGTGTAGGGTTAGCAGGGCATACGAAGAGGTTGGTACTGTCATGAGGGCACTCATTGCACGCTAGACATATGTTTGATATGTCAGGGTCTATTGTGGATAAGTAGGAGTTTAACCTGCTACAGTATCCGGAACGAAGCAGCGCATGGGTCAATCTCGTTTCTCGCGGCAACTCGAGCTCTTCGTCTGCAATGGGTGGTGGTTTGAAACCAAGTACGCCTTTAACTGAGAGGGAGTCGGTGTAGGTGTTAATGGCTTAACTGTGAATGGCGGTCAGTGCATGTCTGAAGTTTGTTGCGTCCGATAGTTCCGATCTGCAGGAGTTTGGTTGGTGTATTGCTTTATGTCTTCGTCCGCGGTTCCGCTTCAAACAGGTGACTGCGGGAATTATTTCTGCGAAAGCACCCCAACAGAAACTGCTTGGAGAGGAGTTCATTATGCTCCTTAACTAGTAGTCCTGTCGTAATCCCGAATGCAGTGTTTTGATATGTTTGTAGCTCCGTCGTCTGCGTTTCACTGCGTCCAGGCCACCATAATGGTGCGGCGTAATTAAGGACCGGCCGGTCGATTGCCTTGCATGTTGCCAACAAAGTCTTTGTCTTTTCCCCATGTGTTGCCGGCTAGCGACTTGAGGATTTTGTTGCGGCTCAGTACTTTGCCAATAATCGCAGTCGTGAGAGAAGTGAAGGAGCATAGGCTGTCGAAAGTCACACCTAAAATCTTAGGGTCATTGACAGTCGGATCTTAACGCCATTGACTGCAATATCAATATCAAGTCTGTACTCATTCGTCCAGTTTGTGAATATAGTCACTGTGATTTTAGTGGGAGAGAGGGTTAGGTTCTGTGCAGCGAAGGTGCGAGAAAGGTCGGAGAGATAGCCGTTTTCGTTTGAGCACATGCCATCGATTCCATTATCCGACGTCACTATCGAGCAGCCTTCAGCGTACGAGGTGATAGAAATTCCTCTGGTGGCTGCAGGAGTTTCGAGATGTAGAAATTAAACAGTGACGGGGTGGGGGACACCACCCCGAGGAGCCTCCTGTTTAATTCTTCTGTTTGGAGTTTTTACTTCAAAATGGAACGGATGCTTGACAACCGCTCAGGTATTTCATAGTCAACCTTTTCAGTTCTGCAGTGATCGTCGATTTTTCGATGTCCTCAAGTAGCGTTGTGTGATTGACTGTGTCGTAGGCTTTTGACAAGTCCAACGATACGAGGATCGTCCTCAGGCAGGTTTTGTGGTTAAGGCCGTGAACTATCTGGGCCTTTATGACGCTTAGCGCTGTGGTGGTGTTGTGCACTTTTCGAAAGCCATGCTGGTGGTTTGCTGGGCAGCTTAGATTTCTTTTAGCACACTGCCCATAGCACAAAGGCTTATATCACAAAAGACGAGTCTACTTAACCGAAAGGGACCCGAATTTTTAAATTCGAAATTCGTTAAAAAATTATTAAATATAAACATACTATTGTGATCAAATTGAAAGGTGCTGCGAAGTATAAATTAAAAATTCACCTTTCAATTTGATCACAGTGGTATGTACGTACTGGTGTCTCAGGTGAAACAAATGTGAGTGAATTAAAAAAAATGCATGCAATTATGAAAGTATTCAAAAAAAATATATGAACATGGTTATACAAAAAAAAATATTCGTTTAATGTGAGGTTAAGTTTGAAATGTTGATGTATTATTAAATATTCAACACTTTTAAGGTTATGTATGTTATTTAAATATATGCCTTTTCTATTTTTGGCTAAAAAAAGTCGCCATTTTTTTATATTGTGTATATTTTTATGCGTGTGTGTGTGTGTGTACAGTTGAAAAAAAAAACAAGTCGCTCAACTACTAAATATTTGCCGCGCAATGCAGTGTGTCTACGGCGCATTCAATACTTTAGTGTTAGAAAAAGCTTTATAACTGTGTGCACCATTACTATGGCGTTAGTCGCTAACAGAACTCAACTAAGTTACGCAACGGAGAATAGAGCAAAATATTTATATGAAAAACTATGTGTCATGTGCTGACTATATGCGAAATTGCAATCAATTATTTGGGAAGTCTTTGAGATGTTGTGGTGTGGCATTTACCTTTATCAGTTGGTGAACCTAGAGTAAGACTGCTGAGGCTCGAACTCAAATTGTATGGACGTGGTGATGGCGGCACCGGTACAGTCTCATCACCTGGCAGGCATGTCTCAACCATGGCCTCCAAACAGTTCACAAATAATTCCGAAGATTCGCCCATCATGGTGTACTAGTGGGTGGTAAAAGTAGTTTTTTTTATACAACTTCGCTACTAAATAAATAAAATGTGCGTCTGTACCTTTGTAAAGGGACCAGCGAACCGCCAGAGACCACCAAAGCCGCAACTTTGCAGGAAATGCAGTTGCTGTTGTGAAGGATCCTCGCTGGCGAGCATATTTTGTATGATGCTTTGTACTGAATTCAGCACGACTTGGTCGTGTGACACTGAGAGTATATTGTTAATCTTCTGGTCCAGCAGCGAGTGTCTGTTAAAGTAAAAAAAATGGTAGAAAACAAACATTAACACTTAAATATTGGAATTTGTTTGCAACGCCTCTTACATGACTGGAAACACCTTGGGAAATACAACCGAACCCTCGGCCAGGTACTGATAGAGCACGCGCGTCTCATTCTCCTCTGTCGAATATTTCACCAATGTGGCCAAAACCGTTAATACCAGCGCTTGCGTGGACAAATCGGAGAGCACTTCGGGATCCAATAGCACATTAGACTCATTGGAAACAGATGAACGCGAGCCACGCTCCTGTAGAAAGTATATAGTTTTATATTGTCATTTGTTAGTTGTGGAAGTTTTTTTTTGTAAATAATTAATTATGGTTTTTCAAGATATGTAGTTGAAAATTTTGGGTAATTAGAGTGCATACTTAGTTATATAGACATGCGAAGCAAACAATTAGGTTCGTGTCAAGCAACGGTCAAAACAAGCAATTGAAATAATTCACAATTTAAATAATAGAGACAGCTGATTTAATCTAAAAAGGAAAGGTTATAAGATGAAATCAAGATGAAAAAATTTTAGAAAATGAAAAAGTATGTACAAAAATTATTAAAAGTTATAAAAAATAAAAAAAAAGTTATAAAAAATAAAAAAAAGTTATAAAAAATAAAAAAAAAGTAAAAAAAAAAATAAATAAATAAAAAAGTTTAATTTAGACCAGTTTTCAGTTCATTGGCCAGTTTGTATGACAGCTGTTGTATATGCTATAGTGGCCCGATTTAAACAATTGGGTTCTGAGTTTCTAGCAATGGCTTGGACAATAATGTATGCCAAATTTTGTGAAGTTATCTGGTCAAATAAAAAAGTTTTCTATACAAGAACTTGATGTTGATTGTTCAGTTTGTATGGCAGCTATCTGCTATAGTGGTCCGATATGAACAATTTGCTAGAAGATTTTAGCAATGGCTTGGGCAATAATGTATGCCAAATTTTGTGAAGTTATCTGGTCAAATAAAAAAGTTTTCTATACAAGAATTTGATTTTGCTCGGCCAGTTTCTATGGCAGCAATATGCTATAGTGGCCCGATCTGAATAATTTGTTAGGATATTGTGGGGCTGCCTTGAACAATAATCCATGCCAAGATTCATGATAATATTTTGTGTAATAAAAAAGTTTTCCATACAAGTTCTTGTTTTGTATCGGTCAGTTTGTATGACAGCAATATGTTACAATAGTCCGTTATGAACAATTTGTTGGGAGATTGTGGCGCTGTCTTTGAAAATAATCAATGCTACATTTTGTGAAGATATCTTGTCAAATAAAAAAAGTTTTCCATACAAGAACTTGATTTTGATCGTTCAGTTTGTATGGCGGCAACATGTTATAACAGTCCGTTATGAACAATATATCGCTGTCTTTGACAATAATCCATGCGAAATTTGTGAAGATATCTTGTCAAATAAAAAAGTTTTCCATACAAGGACTTGATTTTGATCGATGAGTCTAAAAAATTTTCTCTAATTAAAATTAATACTAAAGAAACACAAATTAATTTATTTTATTTATACAACTACTATTAAAAATTAAGTAAAATTAATTTTTTTCTATCAAATCATAAATAAAAATAGTGCAACAAAAATACATTAATTACGAACGCAACAAATTTCTACTACCTCCAAGTATTAAGCAACTTAAACCAGAAGCAAACGTTTTTACTATAAAAATATCGAAATAAATAACTCTAATAATGCATATCTTAAGACACATGAATTTAAAACACACAAAAAAACTTATTAATAACTAAAACACTGATATTTCTAATAAATATCTTTGAGGGTGCCAAGCAAACGACAAAGAGGTGCTTGTTTGGACAACTGTGCGCTTTTGGAAATAATAAATAAGTTTGTGTTGTCGCATATTTTAGTACTTTTATAGTTTTCTTTTTCATGCCAAATATTTATTGTGTGTGTATATGCATAGTTATGTAGGAGAGTGGTGTTTAACACGAAATCAAGTCAAGTGCGGTACAAAGAGTGTTTGTTGTGTTGTGCTGCTCAAACATTCATTAACATTTATGGAAAATATGAATATTTTGTACAAGGAAACAGTTAATTACAACTAAAAAAGAGCTAGAAGAGCAGGTCTCATGAGAGTATAAGAAAAGGAGCACGAGCAATGGCTAATAGAGCTAGTAGTAAGTAAGAGAAGAGAGCACAATAGCTAATACCTGGCGTTCTTCGATAGTGCTCGTATTATTCGGTTCTTTTGTTGTTGGCACCGAAAAAGAGCGCTGTGTTTTAAACAAAACTTTGGCATTCATCTAGATGATTTTAGTTTTTTTTTTGTTTTTTGTATTGATAAATTTTCAAATCCATATGCATGATAGTTTTCCAAATAAAATAAAAAAACGTGTATAACCCAAATACAGGCAGCCACCATAAAGTTACGAATAGAAATCATAAATCATCAACCACAAATAAATTCCAATAGCAAGTTCAAATGCCCATCGTCAATTGGGTGGAGGGCGGTTGTGTGAGAAAGAAAGGGAGTTGCATGCAGTTGATTGGTTGTTGTCGGTGTGTTGGTTTAAAACAGCAATTTCAAAGTTAGTCAAAACAAAGAAACAAAAGATAATTAATATATTTGGTAGCAAATTGTTATCAGGATATTTTTTTTAAATTTAAATTAACGAAATTAAATTGATTTTTGTTCAAATCATAAGTAACAACACGTTGAACATATCAGCAATATGTTTTGAGTACACGATTTATTACGATTATGTAATGCAAGCACCAAATTATTAGCAGGCAATAATTTAACATGTAGTTTTTGGTATCGATTACGTAACGCATATATATTTGTCAACATAAAAATAGAGAAAATATAGAAAATAGATTTCAATCAATTACTTTACGTGATTTATACTTGCTTTAATGCAATAAATACAGAAAATTATATTACTTTTACGTCTACAAAACGGAATAATAAGCAGGATGAACGCTGGCGATTAAGTGGGTTCAAAAAACCAAGAAAATATTTGGAATTCGGCCGCGATGAAGCTTTAATAATCCTAAAGCTGAATTTTTAGCATAAAAAGATATAAGAAAAGGTATTTATTCTAATTTTGAGCAACCAGTTTGTATGGCAGCTATATGCTATAGTGATCCGATCTGAACAATTTGTTCGGAAATTGTAGTGCTGCCTCGGATAATAAGCTGTGCCAAATATCGTGAAGATATCTTGACAAATTAAAAAGTTGTTCATACAAGCATTTGATTCGGATCGTTCAGTTTGTATGGCAGCTATATGCTATAGTGATCCGATATGAACAATTTGTTCGGAAATTATAGTGCTGCCTTGGACAATAATCTGTGCCAAATATCGTGAAGATATCTTGTCAAATAAAAAAGTGTTTCATACAAGCATTTGATTCAGATCGTTCAGTTTGTATGGCAGCTATATGCTATAGTGATCCGATATGAACAATTTGATCGGATATTGTAGTTATGGGTTGGACAACAATCTGTGCGAAGTTGCGTGAAGACAACTTGTCAAATTAAAACGTTTTCCATACAAGCACTTGATTCCGGTCGTTCAGTTTGTATGACAGCTATATGCTATAGTAGTCCAATATCGGTGGCACCGACAAATGAACAGCTTCTAGGAAAGGAAAGTATGTGTGCAAAGTTTCAAAGCGATACCTTAAAAACTGAGGGAACTTACTCTCGTATAAACAGACCGATAGACAAGACGTTACCGCAATAGATACGGATTTTATCCGCTCAAGGACGGTTATAGTGCCGGTCAGATACCGAAATAGAAAAGATCTATGTATTATATATTTTGAAGAAAACTTGAAATAATGATGATGCTAGCAGATTGACTACGAATCCATGGATATTTCATAATCCATAATCGTAGTCAGCTCAAATTCTAACACCGGCGCCCTCAACATAGTGTCTTAGATTAGTTGTGGCGACAGCATGATGGTCAGAGACTTCTCTCTCCTGAAGTTTACAAAACTGCTTGACTTAATGTACCGGAAAATATTGTCTTATTTTTGCACATTCATGAACGTAACTTTTTTCGAACCGAAAAAGGATGATGTATTCTACTAAACTTCTACTGAAAAGTGAACTGAACTAAAAGGGATTCGCGTTCATCTTGCATTAAAAACAGTGGTCGGCATTATTGCTGAGTGCTCGAACTCTAGCTCTTTCGAGAACTCTGTGAATTTAGGCATGGGTAATATTAGTTCGCACCGACTCGATGGAGCATGCCGTTCCCACGACAGTCGGGTCTACGTAACCGGAAAGGACCCGGATTTTTATCCGGCCAAGGACTGACTGTCGATACAACAACAACAGCATTGAACTGGCAGAATTGTCAAGATATGCCGACCACTGATTCAAAAAAAAAAAATATTTATAATAGTAGAGTAGTAGAGTTAGTATTAGCTTAAAACAAATTATACTTAGATTGAATAAATAAGAACTGTTGAAAATAGAAGCTAATAAACACACATAACATACAATAGTTGCTTACCTGATGTGCGGGTCCTTTGTGATGACGCGCAAACTGTAAAGCTGACTGATCAAGCATATCCCAGGACTTTTGCCGACGTGGCAGTGACATGCCGAGCGCCTGCAAAATACATATAACGGTATTTTATTAAATTTAAACAATTAGTGCGCGACATTTACATTCTGATTGCCATAGAAGATCGTTTCGCCATTTTCCATAATGCTCAAATCGGTGGTCCATCGCGGTATGGCATGCTTGACGTGGCAGCGTGAGCGCACTTCCTCGGAAACGGCTACCAGAGCCGTCAAATAGGCAACGCTGTCAGGTGTCACTTCGAATTTGTCGCGATGAAAAGGTTTGGCGACGAGACTCAGCAGCGTGCCGAGTATGCGCGATGTGCGAAAGACAGTTGAAGGTGTGGGATGACGAAAGCCCTACAAAAGGGAAAAAATTTATTAAAATAGTGTCACATACCAAAGCACAACAAATAAGTCATACTTTTAGCAAGTGACCGACGAGTGCAAAGTGGAAATTGCTGCGAAACGATAAGCCAACTGCATGATCGAGTTGCTTGAAGTGCCACTCAAGTTTTTCGCGTGTACGCATCATGACATCGGCTATGCTCTCGTGATCGAAGCAACCCTGACGTTCCAGTGTATGCAGATTTTGTTCGAGAAATGCCAAACCGGCGTCATACAACGATACTTCGTCTAGCTGCAGTACCGAGATAGCAACCCAAAAGAGGGCGCGATGTATGGGCGATTCCTGCACACCAAAAATAGAAAATATTTTCATCTTTGAGGTTAAAAAATAAAATTATTATTATTAACTTACAGGTCTCAGTAGGGGTTGTATGCGCGTCAAACACAATACGATCGCCTCGATTAATGTGATGTCGTTGAACGATTCCAGTGCTTTTACTAAAATGCGCAAAAGTTGTTTCACTTCCTGATCGGTTATGCTTTTACTAATGCAACCGTAAACTATGAGCGCACGTGGTTCCAACGCAGGGTTGTAACAGAAGGCGAAACTGCGCGACAACGTCGTCCATGTCTCCAACCATTGGCAATCCGGCACATCGGGCATGCAAACCGACATGATCTCCGACAGCGAATCGACCACCTCTTCCAATGAGGGCAATGTAATTCGCTCCACATCGGCTGGTAACATTTGACAGACGCGCTCATTGCCCAACCATCTGTCGGATGGATGTCGATAGCTCGAGCGGAAGGCTGTTACAGCGGCCGATTTGACTTTGCTGATACCGAAGAGCGCATAGAATTTGTATAGTGAGAATTCCTCGAGTGCCAGTCGCAGCACGCGCTTTGCGTTGTCTGAGAAAGTCGGTTTAGTGCAAGTAGTCAGCGAGTGTATGATGTTGACGACGAGACCGTGTATGGAGGCGCGCATCGTTACCGAACCGGAGCAGATCTAATAAGGTGGGAGAGAGTGGAGTGTTAGTTAATTAAAGTTCTAATTAATAATACATACATATAAGCTTAAGTGAAAGAGTTGAAGTATGATACAAACGTTTCGAAATTTGAAAGTTATGTTATATTGTAGACACAATTGTTCAAGAAGGGGAAAAATAAGTCTTTAAAGTTTTAATCAACGTTAGCTTTTCTAGAGTTTAGGTAATTTGATGACTAAAGTTCATAGAAAAAACCCTTGCCCTATTCGTCACCTTTTTTTCAATTTTCGATTCAATTACATAAGTTTTTAAATCCCATTTCTCTGAAATTAAATTTTTTGAAGTATTTTTTGTTATTTATAAACAATATGAGCGACCCAAGAGATGGCCCGGTGAGACTAAGACTTTCCGATCTAAACGGGGTTACGCCATCTGAATAAAGTTCTAAATTAATGCGTACACAACCGGCTGTTGTGAAAAAGTTTCTTGATGTATCCCATCAAACGTGCATAAAATTGAGGCTTATATTGTAAACACAATTGTTCAAGGTGAAAATATGAACTCTCTCTAAGCAGTTCTTGAACGTTGCTTTCACCGCCTTTAACGGAGCATCAAGAGGTCATTCCTATCCAGGTCGATGACATCAAACAATACGCCGATGGCCATTTATAGTGGAGCCATTAAACCTTCACCGACTCCATCTCAATGAATGGTGTACTTGAAATCAAACCACCACCCATTGCAGACGAAGAGCTCGAGTTGCCGTAAGAATCGAGACTGACCCTTGCACAGCTTCGTTCTGGATACTGTAGCAGGTTTAACTCCTACTTATCCACAATAGATCCTGACATATCAAACATATGTCTAGCGTGCAATGGGTTTGGAATTGACCCGGACGGTTATTTTGGCGATCTAACGCTGTTTAGATTGGTGAGTTCTAGGTTAAGTGCCGTGGGTTAGATCTAAAATTCTCTAACCTCACTTTATATACATAAATGATCTTGCAGTAAATGATCCACCTACTGCAGAAGAATCGTAAAATCATTAATTTTACACTAGAAACAAATGAATCATCCCCAATAATTTCATAATTTTACAAATAATTCACTTACAACAACAAAAACAAACAATAATAATTCGAAAAATCAATATAAAATAGAATTATGTAACGCTGGAATTAAGTACTCACCAAAAACGTGATAATATGAAATAGATATGGCAAATGTGTTACGACATCAAGGCAGTTATTGAAGGACAACATGAGCAGAAAACGCGTCAATATTGCAATATCATCCCACATCATATGCTGCTCCAGAAACTGTGTTGGATTGGTGCAGGTCTTATCCAAGACGCGGCACATGCGCGTTATTATCTTCTTCGACACCAACAGCACATTGGCAGAGGCGAGCGCCACAGCCGTGTCGGCCATAATCTCCACATGCGGCGAACCCAAACCGTAAGTAATCGATTTGTGTAGGAAATTATCCAACACCATATCGATAAGATCGGGTATGCGACCAATAGAGCCCCAAATTTTCGCCTGCACCGATGGGTACATCTCCTTCTGTTCGATTGTAAGACAAATCAATTTGTCTAAAATCTGTGCGACCTTTAGCTTTTTGGCATCATCGTTCGATTTGCAAAATTTCAATAGATTATTCAGCCACGGTGTCATATATTCCAAGCATAAATGCTTCAATTCAATTGTGCTACGCTGGAAACCCTGTATGCATTCCTCTAGAAATTCGAGCGTTAAATGTGGCTCGTTGGTGGCTAATTTCTCGCTGATGGATTTAATGAAAATTGTGTTGTTCGATGGTATACACAAACCGTGTGCCTCCAATAGTTGACCTTCGATTTTCAAATCAAAGGAGCAGGTGAGCGAGCAGAGTAAATTATAGGCAGCTAAACGCAAGGTGGGATCCGAGGTGCCTAGATTAAGTAATGCCATATTTAAAAGTGTACCGGGCACATCTTTGGGACGTATTTTTTGGTGCACCGTCACCGATTCCGGTTGACTTAACTCCCAACGATTGCGTATATGTATAATGGCCTGTACAATGGTATCACAATCGTTGTGTATAAAGCTAAGCTGACCGCTTTCATTCGTTATGGAGAGCGTAAATTGATTATCATCCACCAGACAAACTTCCTCAATTTCGGAGGCATAATAGACATCGTTCAGCAGTACTGAGTGACCCAGCACTTTGGTTTTCTCCACTGCTGTCACTTGCAATGCAGTGGGTCCGACTTTTATAGCAACTTTGGTATCTTTATGGCTAAGCTTGAGCGCATTATTGAATACCTTGAGATCTTCGTCTAGCGATAATGTGGCGCCTGGCAGTTTCTGTTGTTCAGTGTCGATGTATTCATTGAGTTTATTGGACGAATCGATGAAGACTAGTTTGCGATCGCTCTGTGGATTAGTTATAATAATAGTTATAAGACCAGTTTTTTTGTTTTTGCAAATTTTACCTTTATCGGCGCTAGTATGCGTTCATGGAATTTTGTATATTCACGCACCCACGAATTACAGTTGTAAATGTAAATGGTGTATAAATTGTCATAGGTAACGGTTGGCAGCACACAAAACCATTTCTGCAAGAACTCTGTACGAAAGCGATTATCCGAGCAAGTGTGCGTGAAGTCTATGAGCAATTCGAAAGGTGAGTGGCAGAATGCTTTCAGCGTGAGTATTACATGATAGAGCAGTAAATCGCCATTCGTTTCGCCGATTCTGAAAGTAACAAAGAAGAAAATGTAAACTTAATTAGTTGAAATTAAAAATTAGAAAAAACGGATCCTCTCAAAAGAAGCCAAAGCGGATGACTTACAGGCTTCAGGACTAACGGTGGAGGGGGGAAACGATGCCCAAACGGACATGGAAATCGACTCCGTTCCTTCGAACGTGGAGAGTGCTGAAAATGGATCGTCGACTAAATACATAAAAAATTAGAGAAAAGGATTTCAGCTTTCCTAACGGTGGTTCTACGGATCCTCCTAAAAGGCGCCAGAGCGGATGACCTACAGACTTGCTGTTGTTGTAGCAGCAGAAAACATTCTTTAAGTAATTTCGAGGCATGGTATCGAGTTGACAGTTCTGGGCCGGATAAAAATCCGGGTCCGTTCCGGTTACTTAGACCCGATTGTTGTGGGAACGACTTCAGACTTCATCTGCTACAGACTTCATGACTAACGGTGGAGAGGGGAAACGATGGTCAAACGGATTTGGAAATCGATTCTGGTATCGCAAAACCGGCTGTTACTGCGGCTGTTCGAAGAAGACAGTGGCGGTATGGATGATAGTGCGGAACTCGCACTACTTCTGGAGAAACCTTTGGAGAATGAATGTGCTACAAATTAATCTCCGCAATAGATGCTTCCGTCAATCTCTTGTTTCGTCTGGGAAGAGATTGTAGCTGAGTAGCAACGGCATCTCTGGGTTAAACACAAAAAGCCACGAGCTGCTGGCCAATAACACAGGTAGAACCAGAGCCTGTTTGCTGATCCGAAACTAACTTAAAGCTTTTCTTCCGCCACATTTCAGCAACGAAGATGTCGGCACCGCCAGACTAGAAAATGGTGCCGGAGAGCTCGGGTTGATATCCGCCTACATGACTCATGTCGACGAGGTGGGATCACCTCCTAAGTTGCTAAGAGGAGCTCTGGCAGAGGCTATTCAAAGAGGAGCGGACGTGAATTTGGCTCGGACGCAAACAAGAGGCACCCGGTATGTGGCATCTCAAACATAAATGCTAGAGGTGAGTTACTTTTTGATTTTATTTGCAGCGAAGATCTTTTCATTTGTAATATAAGAAAATACCACACTTTTGTAACTGTGGGCAGGGAAGAAGTCCTCCACCACACCTTGGCCTCAAAAGAACTGGAGAGTTCTATATTACCACTCCTTCTTGGTAGTGTGTCTAGTAAACATTTTAGGAGTTTCAGAAACACGGATAGGGATCTGTACTGCACGAAGCTTCAATCAGCTCTTCCTATTGCTTACTAAGTGCAATTGGCTGGCTCCAGCGGCTATTGGGTGTTGTGAGAGTTAGGACTTGCTATATACTAGTCGGAAATAAAGCAGGCCAAGAGAGTTTCATGAAGATCCTTCTGCGAAAGCATAGAAGGGTCATTTGTTGGAAACACGATTTTTTTATTTGACAAGATATCTACACCAAGTTTTGCATGGATTATTGTCAACGGCAATCTCCGACGCAATTATACAGATTGGACCACTATGGCATATAGCTGCCATACAAACCGGCCGATCGAAATCAAGTTATCGTTCTTGTTGTAACGGGTACCTAATTTCCGTTAGGTTGGTAAGGATTAGATAAATTGTCGTCGACGTCATCAAACGGTAGACCCAAAAACGTGCTGTTTCGACCGGATGAGTAGGGCTAGTGGTTCATGCAAAGAGGTGGCTAGTGTCATGCGGAGACTCATTCCACGCAGGACACATATTAGATATGTCGGGGTCTATTCTGGATAAGTAGGAGTTTAAACTGCTACAGTATCCAGAACGAAGTTGCGCAATGGTCACTCTCATTTCTCGCGGCAACTCGAGCTCTTCGTGTGCAATGGGTGGTGATTTGACTCCAAGTACACCATTCACTGAGAAGCAGACGGTGAAGGTATTGATGGGTCCACTGTAAATGGCGGTCAGTGCATGTCGGAAGTTAAGCTCCCGTATAGACACATGACACCGTGAGCAACCCGCATAAAGACCCTAGCAATGACTGTTAACTCAGCATGCAACTCACTATATTACTTGTTTAACTTGCAGTGCAAGCGCACACTACTCACTTGTAACGCCTGGCAATGTAGTAGAACACTGGTAATCCCGCTTTACTTGCGCCCGCTTGATAGAAGATATTCATGGATTTTATGCTTTTGAATTCCTCCTTTTCGTGCATTTGATGTTTCACCATAACATCTTCGAAGTAATTCGATGACATGTCAATAGAGCTCCAACGCGCATACGATGAGAACATCATGCTGCAGTGCACCGAACTAAAATGGATAATAAATAAGAATTCTTCGTTGTTTTTTTTTAATCGTATTTAATTATTTACTGTGAGTCCACTGGTTTATGTTCTGGCGGCCCCAAATAAGCTAGCAATGTGGCCATTTTGTCGAAAGGACGTCTGCCTACAGCTTTGTGATCACGACTGCTGGAGAGATAATCGCCAATGCGCTCCTGATGCGTCCACAGCAAGCGATGCAATGCCAAAACATTGGCATCTGAGATGAAGCTCATGCTGTGCGACGCCTGGTCCACCGTCTCGCAATCCGAGGCGATTTGTACGAAAAAGTGACGACCTTGTTCAAATCGTGCGCGTAGAAAATCATTGAATGACACCATATGCTGTTCCTTAGAGAACTCAATGTGATTGGCGATGTTTTGTAAGATTTTCGACATCAACATTAGACCACGCTTCACCGAAGCGGGTACTTGGCGATTAACAATGCCGAGTTCTTGGGGTGATACTGGAAAGCAGCGTGTAAGTATTTTTACTTCCTTCCTTTTGTGGAAAAATACTCACCAATAGCTGGATTTATAAAGCGTAGAAAGATCACAGTGCCCACTGCGCCAATATTGGTTTGCAAGACAGTGGGAAAGCGTTTGCTCAACACCTGATAGAGGCAGTGACACATTGAGCGCAGCTGTGAGGGAAAACGATCCACTGAATTGAGTATCGCTTCAAAGAAGACTCTGGTGAGCGATATTAGGTTCTCTTTATTGCGTTCCAAGTCTTCACCGGGCTCGAGTCTGTGGGAATAAATTTGCAGGCAATCAAAATATTTACTAACTTCAACAATATTACTCACCTAGCCGGATCCACCTCATAGCTAGTGGTCTGATCATCGAGTAACGGTCGTATTAGCGGCTCCAGCAAGTTTTGCAAATAGCTTGCACCGTAAATTTTAAAGCAAAATGCCATTATTTTACTACCAAGCGAATTGCCGCGAAAGAGTGTCGACATGCATTCGGATATTTCGACTTCGCGATAGAACATGTTCCACAAGAGCGGTGAGAGCAGATGCTTGGCATCGAATAGTGTTACCAGCACACGTGCCAATTCATCCATTTGTGAAGTGGTCACTACATTAGCCAATGCCATCGCTATAGGCAGCTCACCCTTATCGCTAATCATTGTAACTAATTGGACCAGCTGCTCAAATCGATCGGCCAGCACAGTCTCGGCGAGCGTATCGAATTCGGTGCCTTGCTTCAAGATGCGCGTAAGCACTTCCATAAAGGAGGCGCGTGTTTGTAAATCGGGATTGTAGCCAAGATCGATGGAATGCGTCAGACCCGAGTCGATGTTGGCGCCGAGCAAGTTTGACATCGCCTGTATGGTGTTAAAGCGTAACATGCCCAATCGGCCATTAACAGCCGGATGCGGTGGGAGTAGTGGTGGATTACTTAGCTCTTTCTCAGCCTCAGTGCTATCAATGCAGTCGTTTAGGAGATTCATGAAAAGCGTGAAGTATCTGAAATATGTAAAAAACAAAAACAAGTTGTGTAAATGTTTGAAGGCAATGTGGATTCTGTGTGTTTGTGTTATACTTGAGGAATAATGCGCTCTTCGCGTCCATCAAATCGCCACGATCGGATTCCTCGGGTTGCAAAGGTAGTCCACGTAGCAAAGCGGCGACAGCTTCCATGCAAGCTATATCGAGTTCACGGAATATTTCAGCGGGACTAAAAAATTAGGAAAAAGAAGTATGTAACAAGAAATAAAAGCGTATTTTTTTTGCTTGTAGTAAAAAAATCGTATGAGTTCAAGTTGTCAGTTAATCTGGCGTCTAGGTATTTGCTCTAAAGTTCACTTGAATCCTTACAATTTTCAAGCCAGCCAGAGTCCACTGCACCGAACGAGATATCTTTACGAAATTCGGCATGAATTATTGCCCAAAGCAACGGTACAATCTCCGAAGAAATTGTTTGATCGGTCCACCCTAGCAAATAGCTCTCAAACAAACTGATCGATCCAAATGCAGTCCTAGTATGGGAAACTTTTTTATTTGACGAGATATCTTCGCGAAACTTGGCATGAATTATTGTCCAAGACAACTATATAATCTCCGAAGAAATTGCTCAGATCGGAACACTGTAGTCTATAGCTCCCACACAAACTGATCGATGAAAATTTAATCTTATTATGGAAAACTTTTTTATCTGACGAGATATCTTTACGAAATTCGGCACTCTATTATGCCTTGTGTTTGCTGAATTTAAGTCTCAAAATAAATTTATGCTACTCACTTTGCTGGCGGCGGTTCGTTGGCTGTCGGTACTATTTGGTGTGAGGTGCCCATAACCCAATCGCTTAAGTATTCCACTAATTTGTTGCGAAATTTCATTTCTTGCCGAAAAGCCAAATCGTCGCGACGTTTTATCATTATCTCTACCAAATTACAAACGCGCACTTTGGCGCGTATCCCTGATACAGTCATTTCGCGATGACGCATATAACGCACAATGCCCAGCATCATGCCTTCAATGCTCGTCACGCTCAGGTACTCGGAAGCAGCGACTTGCTCATTATTCGGATCTTTCACGGGTCGTGGGCTCAATATCGAAATCATTATGTGTATAATGTGGTCGATGAAGGCGGTATTGATTTCGGAGACGTTCACTTGCCCCTGTTGATCGAAAAATTTCTCGACTATCGAACGTATTTGATCGAAAACTATGGGATAGAGTTGTGGTGTCATTTCTTCCGAAATTAAATCTTTCACATTCTTCTGTATATTCGAACCGATTTTTTCGTTATTGCACACCAACAAGCGTAACAACTGACCGATGAATCTGTGTGTGTTGCGGTATGGAAAAGCGATTAAAAATAATTAAATAATTGTTTTATACGAATTTGTTCAACAACGAATACTCACTGTGACACCGGACAGTATTGTAAATCTTGCTGCGGCACCGGCACTATCGTAGTCAATGATATGGTGCTGGGATGCAGTAGAGAACCACGTCCGGAACTGGTGGAGCATGAGTAGAGCGAATACAGCGAGACAGCTGGTATTGTGGAGATCGAAGTCAAACTGCCGGACGCTGCTAAGGTGTTCTGCGATTGTGCCAAACTGTTGTGCGACTGCAGGAGATTGCTCGTCGCAGGCATACCGCTACTGGAACCAGCAGTTGCGGTATTATTTTGTAATTGCATTTGCTTCCAACGCGAAGACAAACGCTTTTGCAGACACACGCCGCCAAGTGTTAGCAGAAACCATGTCATGTTGGCCCATTCGGTGATGTGTTCCTCTAAATCATGTTCCGAACTTTGATGACTTGCGCGACGCTTGCCAACGCCACGATGGAAGAGCTCTGCTTGCACATCGTCACTTTTATATTTGGGATATGTTTGTAATACTTTGCTGGTGAGTTCCCAATTTCTGCAGTGAAAATGAAAGAATCGATAAAGTAGACAAATGGGTTCTTCGAAAACTATTTAAATAACATATAATATTTATTCCAATTTATTGATTAGTTAGCATTAAAATTATTAACAATAAATTTATTAAATATCAATAAATTCGAATAATATTTGAATTTTGTAACCAAAAATATTTAAATAAAAAAAAAAAAAAACAATAATATTGAAATTTTGTAAATAAAAAAAAATATATTTGCGTTTTGGAAAAAAACTTTAATTTTGAGAAAACAAAATTTATTTGAAATTTTGAAAATATTTAGATTTTGTAAAAAAAAATTTAAATTGTGTAAATATTCGGATCTTGTAAAAGAACATTAAAAACTATGTGAATTTTGTAAAAAAAAAGTATTAGAAATTTTGTAAAACAAAAAATATTTGAATTTTGCAATAAAAAAATATTCAAAATTAAAAAAAAAATATTTGCCTTAAAAAATTGAAATCTGTAAAAAAATATTTAAAAGTAAGATATTTAATTTCTTATTTTTTTAAATTAATTTTTTAACTAATTTTTTGGTAAAAATAAATTATTTTATTTTAGAGTGGCATTTTTTATACAAATATCAATTTTTTTTTATTTTTACAATTTTTTTGTAAAAAACAAAATATTTAATTTTTGTGAAAATAAAAAATTATAAATATACATATATAAATTTTGTAAAAATAAAAATATTTAAAAAAAATGAATTTTGTAAAACAAAATTTGAAAATACACATGTACATATGTGAATTTGTAAAAAAGAAAAATATTTGAAATTTTGTAAAAAAAAAACATATTTAAAATTTTTGTCAAGCAAAAAATATTTAAATCTCGTAAAAAATATACTATTTGACTTTTGTGAAAACAAAAATATATACATATGTTCATATGTAGATATAAATTCTATAAGAAAAATTAAAATTATTTTATGAAATTATTTTAAAAATTTGTGAATTTTCAAAAAAAATATTTATATTTTGTAAAAAAATAACAAAATAAATAAATGAATAAAGACTATTAAAAAATTTAAAATTGCAAATAAAGTAGGTTTTTTAGTCCAAAAATGTTATTTAAAATTAGAAATATTTAAAAAGAATCAGTATTTTTGGAAAGAGAATTATTTTGAAATAACTTTTGATTTAAAATTAAGTAAAGAACATTTATATAAAGCAAATTGTTAGATGTTTTGAAAGCAATATAACAGCTACATATGTATGTATGTATGTATACACATGTGTATGTACATATGTATGTATATAAAAAAATCCATTACAATTTTTTTGAAAAAAAAAACAAATTAAAAAAAATAAAATATATTAAAAATTAAAAAAAAAAAAAAAATTAAAAAAAAAGTATTAAAAATTAAAAAATAAATATATTAAAAATTAAAAAAAAAATATATTAAAAATTAAAAAAAAAAAATATATTAAAAATTAAAAAAAATATATTAAAAATTAAAAAAAAATAAAAAAAAAAATTAAAAATTAAAAAAAATTTAAAAAAAAAAGTATTAAAAATAAAAAAAAAATATTAAAAAAAAAAAAAAAAAAAATTAAAAATTAAAAAAAAAATATTAAAAATTAAAAAAAAGACATTAAAATTTTTTTTGGAAATAAAATTTAATTTAAAAAAATTAATTAAAAATTTTTTGACACATAAATAATATTTATCTAAGGCAAATTATTACTCAAATTTATCATTTAAAGAGTTTTGTATTTTAAAATAAAATAATTTATTTGTAGTAACTTGTAGTTTCGACAAAAAAATACTATTTTAGAAAACAAAATCCATTAAAAAATTATAAAATAAATAGTAAAAAAATAGTAAGGATTAAAAAAAACTGGTAGGAATAAAAAAAATTGTAAAAATAAAAAAATATGATATTTGTATAAAAAAAATACTAATTTAAAATAAAATTATTTATTTTTACCAAAAAAGTTAGTTAAAAATTTAATTTAAAAAAATAAGAATTTAAATATCTTTAAAATAAAAAAAATGCTATAATACCTAAAGGTTTCCTCCCACGCTGTTTGTACGCCATCAACACAGTGCTCGATTTTGCGCAACAAATTCATCATACGTCGTTGTAGAGCCAGACGGTCTAGAATCATTACAAAAAAATTTAAATAAAATCAAAAAGTCTTTAAGTTATATTGAACTAGTGCACTCACTGTAAGCATTGCCATGATTAGTTTCGTAGAAACATATGCGCGTGTCCGCTATAATAAGCAGAAATAATTTATTTTCATTTGTACTTATTTATAAAAATATTATTGCAACACTCACAGCTTGCCAATTGCGTCAGCTCCTGATATATTTGATAATTCGCAACAGGTAACACAGTCGCCGAATCATCTGCTGTCAACAAAATATCCGACTCTTGGCATAAGAGACCAAAGCAGGAGAGGGACGTGAGCACTGCATCCAAATCGACTGACCACAGATACATGAAGAACACCACTTCCAGTTTAATGCGCGCCTGACGGCAGATCTGCAGCTCATGACCGACCAGTGCATACTTCTTGTGCCGCTGCAGATAGTCATTGCGACAACTCAGTATGCCACGCATCCATTTCAGCACATCCGTATAGTTGGCAATCTGGTGTTGTATTAGTTTTTGCGAAATCGAAAACAGCACTTGCGAACTGACATCCCAAAAACAATTCATTGGCGCCTGTGGATTCCACAATTCGATTTTATCGTATGAGTGTAAAGCTAGTAATGCCTCCATAGCTTCCTGCGCCACATCGGGCATGGTGGGTTGGTGCACGAGACTCACCAGACCATTGATGAGTTCGAGCGAGGAACTTTGCATTTCATGCGCCACTTTGCCTTGTGTCTAGAAGTAGCGAGAAATTTATATAATAAAAATGTACTAAAAAAAATATGTTTGCAACTACATTTAA
Organism: Bactrocera neohumeralis; assembly: GCF_024586455.1. Lineage (NCBI taxonomy): Eukaryota > Metazoa > Arthropoda > Insecta > Diptera > Tephritidae > Bactrocera > Bactrocera neohumeralis. The sequence goes on from NC_065919.1 coordinate 18,657,879, forward strand.
AAGTAACATCGGGTCAGCGTGTATAAGCCGAACCAAGAGGAGCAGTAACATTTTGTGTGCAGGTCCCTCTTCGGAACGCGTCAAGCCTTTCTGCGTATCTTTCGATTTCAGCGTCAGCGATGTTATCATACGCAGTGGCGTATGCGCAATATAACCCTGAGTGGCTTTATTCAAGGTATCGGTGAAGAGTGCGCGCAATTCTGCAGAACGATAGTGTACAACATTGGTTTTGGCCCACCAAGATAGTATTGGCTGATGGATGGTGCGGAAACAGTTTTTATTTTGTAGACGAAAATCCACGTGTATGTGTGTTAATCTGTAGAAAACATAAGAAATTATAGTAAGTTTATAAAATATGTGTATTAGGGTGAAACCAAAAAAAAACACATAATTTTTTTATTTCTTGAGTATATTATTTACCTCAGCAAAGAGCAGACAATTACAAAATGATACGCCTGCGGTGAAGACAAATTGAGGCAGACCTTCAATGTGTCGATATTATGGGGATTTATGCGAAATAGTGAAACCCAACAGTCGATCATAAGCTCAATATCAGCATAGTTGTACGCCTGGCCACGCGAAAATGGCTTGACCGGATTAAAAAGCAAAGCTTTCAAATCATTAATGACATATTGCACTAATTTGAAGAGCACATTATTCGAATCGTTGTTATTGACATATGTTGAGGCTTTGCATAGTTTTACACAAGCAATAGCAGCATACTCAGTGACCTGCTTTGAGGGTGAGTGTGGCCCCAAGCCACGTTTAATACCCTCAATAAACTGCTTAGCAGATTGCTCTTTGTCACGTGCAGTTTGCGCAGAGTTTTGCGTTAATGACGTTTTATCTTTATCTCTGTATTTTTCTTTATCCTTCTCCTTTTCAGATTGTTGTAATTCATTGACGGTGGCTTCTAAGCAGCTCTATATTGGGAAAAAATTAGTTTTTGTTCTTAAATGCCGACAGAAAATGCGAACTTACGGGATTTAGTATAAGCAATAGCATTTGTAATGGCCAGACGGTTGTCTTGTTCTTCTTATTTTCTGCTTTATATGCTTCAACAAATTCCAGCAATGTTTCCCAGCAGCTGAAAAATTAACAAAAGGTTAAGTGGAAACAAGAAAAAATGTTAACTTCGGCTCCACCGAAGCCATAATACCACTTTCAAGTTACTCATAGCGTACTTAATGAACTCTGTTCAGGGTATAAAGACTTAAATATGACATTTTTGTACCTTGAAATATCTTTGGTGGCAATGCCGCGTTGCAAATCCTGAAATTCATGTGGATGGTATTCAATCCAGTTCCAAATGGCTTTCTCTAGCGAATGCAGCAAAATCAAAGGCGGCGCCTTCTTCGATCTTGACTTGGTCACTAATTGTTAAAAAAAATAGTTTAAAAAGTAATGTGAAACGTCATCAATATAATTAGCAAATTATTTTTCACCTTGCAAAAGTTTGGTTAATTTATTTATGTCCATGTCAATATGTTGTATTAATTCAATGTCACAACAGTCGGGATTCTCATCTGAGCATGTGATCAACTCTTGTATGCGCGCTGATATGCGATTAAATACAGCTGAAAAATGATTTTGTGAAAGTCCGAAAAGCACTCTTGACGCAATAGCTTTCAGCTGCGCTGCATTTGGATTATTATCACTCTGTACATCGATGAATTGCGAAATTTCGCGTAAAAGTAGTTTAACATTCATTGCTTCCTCAAAACGTGCCGTATCCTTTGTCTGATTAGCCAAACAACGTTCCAGAGTTGTTAATATAATGACTAGTGATTCAAAATAACAACGCTCAGCGTCGTGACGGTTTTGCATAGACTGTAAAAGAAATTTAAGAAAAATGGTTACAATTAAAGTTAAAATATTAAATATTAGGAAATTTACCGCTTCATTAACTCGTTGCAGCATTTTGGTGAGTCCAGATATAACTAGTGAGAAGCGATAACGCGAAATTTGTATGAGACAGGCCGTCAGCTGATCCTGACTCAAGCGCGCTTGGGTGCCATGCAAACCAATTTTATTGGGCAGCTATATTAAGGAATTATATGAAAAAAGTAACTATAATAATTAACTAATAACTGAATATATATTCATTATTTATTTACATATTAAAATTTCATTGATATAACGATAATAAAACAGATACCTATGAAATTATTGAAAACCAAAATAAATAACAATCCAATACACTACCAAATTTCCCACAATTTGCGTACGCATTCCCTAATTCACTAGTTCAGTGTAACGTAAAATCATTCATTTGTTCTGTCATTCATGCGCTGCAACTAGTGGCGTTACGATAAAATTTCCCTACTTTCACTTTTCATTTACATTACCAATTGCAATTCATTCATAAACTTTGTGTGTATAATCCAATCTCATTCATAATCTCCCCCAACCACTACGCTAGCCGGTGTAAACAAAACGTAAACAAATGAATTTCCCAAAACAATAACAAACGTCAACTATTTCATTCGCACACTCTTGCTATTGCATTCGCACAGTGGGAAATTTTTCAATCGATAGGGACATTTTCTGACAGCTTTTTTGCATAGCTATACAGGAGCCCCTGGGCGAAACCGAGTGAAAATTCAACTTTTACGCTCACCTGGTCTTCGAAACGGGCTAAAAGTGAGTTCGCCCACTCGCCTGGCTTTTGGATCGCCATTTTTATATTGTTTCCGTTCTTAATTTACACTTTTTACTGCATTTTTTATTCCAATTAGCAGAGCTACACACTTTTTGCACAGTTTTCAGCTTCACAGATTTTTACTTTGTGAACTTAGCTGCGATTGCATATGGGTATTTCACTATAACACCAGCGGCATTGCCAATTCTTGTCATTTTGCATTGTTTGCCATTGAAATGTACATTTTCAAATATTAATATAACTAAAGTTTTTAATTTTGTATGTTTCTCTTTGAAAAATGTATTGCTTAATTCTCATAGTATGTGGGGTTGTGGAACAGTTGTTGCTATTACAGAAATATCTTACAGTAGAAATCATAAGTTGTTTCTCCGCTGTTATTATACTTTTAAAGGAATTGCTTTATGCGATGATGTTCATGAAATTGCTCATTTTGAATTTGCAACTATCTGAATATACTGTTTTCTATAACCATAGACGATGAAGTAAATGGAATTCACTCATATTTTGCTTGTTACAAGACCTGGTTGGACAAGCACAAAAGTCACAAGGTTGAATCTCTTTATTAAATCGCCTGACTGGATACTGGGACGCGTTTGAATCATTTCATATCGTTAAGGTCAAGATAACTTTTGGCGGTACAAGCTTCTGCAATCTGATGGTATGTATATGCTTTTATTCCAATACTAGTATGTTGAACATGCATATTTCATCAGTCTTCACATATTTTTTTTTTTTTTGATGACTACATTTTGTTAAAATTTTTTTTTTTTTTTAGTTTATTTAGAGTAATTTTTTATAATAGACTTCTATAATAGCAAGAATATAGTTCCCATTCGCTAATCGTATACCAAAATATAAATTACGATTTGCTATCGGCTACCACAGGAACCTAAGTCGGTAGTCGCCATAGCCGATTGCTATACCATAGTATGTAGAAATGTCAAAATCCAGAAACGTTTTAAAGATTTTAAATTAGAATGAACCTGTTGTTCTTCATTTATTTATTATTAATTTTACAATTTTTGCCACCAATTTGAGCAATCCTTCCCAATATTTTAAACAGTGGTTCACAGAAATGTAAACTTAGGCCTGTTAGCTGCGTTTTTAAGGGGCTATACCAGTGTGACGCATGAAAAATTAGGCGATTTTCGTGAATTTTTTTAAAAGAAAGTACTAGATTGAATGTTTCGACATTCTATGGACGTAATAAAGTATATTTAGCTATACTAAAAATTTTTTTTTTACAAAAATATTGAAAAATAACGGAGTTATGTGCTGTCTGCGGAAGTGCCGAAAAAAAAGTGCCTCAACTGCTGGCATGATTCCGGTCGATTGAGTAGCTGAAACAAAAAAATTCAAAATGTTTATTAAACTTAAATATATTTTCTATACAATGAACTACGATCTTTGGAAAATATCAAAAATTAAGAAAATGGCGTAATTTTAAAAAAGAAAATTGTTTTTTTTTTACGAAAAAAATGGTCGTTTTTTAATGCCAAATTGACAATTTTCAATCAAAAAGAAATATAGCAAATGTATTCAACTATATCCAGTTTTAATTTGAAGTCGATCGGTCAATTTCTCGCTGAGTTATAATGTCAGCATTTTTGAAACATGTCGTTTCGAGAAAAACGCGTTTAAAGTTTCACTTATATATGTTTGCACCTCTGAGCGGTCGCTATTTAGAACGCCGCCATTCAAAAACTATTTAAGATACGACCTCACCGATTTCACAGGATATTTTTGAATATATAAACTATCGAAAAAGTCCTGTTATAGAGTTCAGGCAAGTATAATCGAATAGGCTTGACTATGATTCACTAACCCTTAGTAGTTTTAGTAAAATCTTTATCCAGATTTGAGATCTCAAGTATAATAATTTAGTCACCCCAGAAATCAACCACAAATGGTCTGAAAGTGTATGAGTAGTGCTTGGCGTCGGTCTGACGACTTGTAGTCGTCGCCGTGTTTGTAATGTAAGAGGTCGTTCATGGACAATGCTGAACAGATGTAATACACTTATGCCAACGATTTTTCCAGTCTTTGAAACACTCTTCATAAGCGCTTTTTGGATGACCTCTTTCAGCGAATTTTGTTTATTCTCTTCGATCGACAGGTTCCACGGAGCGGCAATTTCAGTTTGGGGAACATGAAAAAATCACACAAAGTCAAAATATGGTGAATACGGTGGTATTCATTGCGTTTTTGCCTTAAAATTTGGTCACAAATGGTGGCTCAATGCGATGGTTCATTATTATCGTGTAAAATCCATGAATTGTTCTTCCACAATTCCGGCCGTTTTCGACGGATGTTCTCACCCAAACGCCTCAATAGAACTCCTTATTGATCTTCTATCCATCCGGTACAAATTCATGATGCACCAAACCACGAATAATAAAAAAAACAACCATGGTGATTTCTGAGCGGCTTTGGCGTGGTTTTTTTTTTGGTTTCGGATCGTTTTTTTCCCTCCATTCCGATGTTTGAATATCAAACTCATAAACCAATGTCTTATTGGCAGTAATGCTCTCCATGAATGTGGGATCGGAATTCGCACGATAAAGCATGTCCAAAGAGACGTATTTACGGTACTCTTTTTGAAAAATATCGACCAAAATCTTTCGAATGGACTCGCGACAGATGACGAGCTGTCTTGCCTTCTCTTTAACACTTGCCTGACGATTTTCAAGCACCATAACTTTCACTTTTTTAATATTACCATCACTTCAAGAGTTCGAAGCTCGTCCAGAACAAGGCATTTCTTCAACGATCTCTCGACCGTCTCAGCAGGCTTTGTACCACTGAATCACCGTAAGCCTTTTCCAACATTCGCAACGATTCCGCACACGAAATTTGGTTAGAAATTCAAAATTTGAGACACATTCTGTGTGCGATATTTTTATTTATTGTAAAAATCGCAACGTACCATAAGATGTATCGACTTCAGCAGCTGCTGTAAAGAAACTGGTTGACAGATAGCGCGTATATTTGGCATAGTAACTAAGGACAGTCCTACCAACTTAGAAAAATTTAAACTACAATTTCCGGGTACTCTTTTGTCACAATGTAAGTGTGTAAATTCTGGCCATAATTGACGTCAACTGAACTATGCTCGAATGTGATTCCCCTGTTCGTTAATTAATATGGGCTTCGGTATAACCATATTGATATGCAAATTGAAATATTTCACCGAGAATTTGCTTGATCGGAAATGGAGGAATATCTCTACATAGATATCGACACTTTTATGATTAATGACTTGGCTGGGTAAACAAATTGGGCAAAAAGTTTGTAATCAACAAATGAGTATTTCATTTTACATTGCTTGGTATCAATATTCTTGTTTTTCCAAGTTAATCACAATTATGAAATTATAACTTCACATAAACCACAAATTGCATGACTTCACACACAATAATCGCATAATTTTTTTAATTTAAAACTTGAGTAATATTATTCTGGAACACAGTTATTAACCCTACTCCACATGTTATTTGCAGTTATTTTATACTAGGATAAAAAGAAATTACGAACAACATACCGACCTGCAAAGTTGGGTTCAATTCAAAGGATCTGCACTAAAAATGCGACCATTTCGAGATTTTGGTTTGAGGAAATTATCGAAATAAACAATTTTTGTAATATTTTCGACTTTTTAAGGTGTTACATGAGTTTCCTCGAGCACCTATTTCAATACTAAAACTTTTTAATAATCGAAACATGCATACATTTCTCAAAAAAAAAGCCGCCTCCGCGTCGAGAGCAGAATTTCTTATATAGGGTTCGGCACTCGAAGTGTAACCAATTAAAAACAACCATAAATTCGGTTTGGAAAATTATTTTTTATTTATTTTAAAGTACAAAATAATCATAAATTCAGGACCAATTCACTTTTGCTCGATATGACCACCTTTTGCCTTAACTGTGTGTTTGAGACGGTCAAAAAACGAATCGCAAGCTGCCGAATGTGACTTGCCGGTATTTTGGCCCACTCACGGACAATGGCTCTCTTCCGCATCTCGAGACTGGTGTATTTTTTACTTGGACCTTGCTCTCTAAAATGGCCCAGAGAGAATAATCCATTGGATTCGCATCTGGTGAATTCGAGAGCCATTGTTTTTTGGTTTTTCAGCCATTTTTCGTTCACTCGCGCTTTGTGAGACGGTGCTAAGTCTTGTTGAAACGTCCACGGTTTGCGACCGAAATATTTGTTTGCCCACGGCTTCAAAGCAGCCTCCAGAACACTTTCCCGATAATATGTCGCATTTACTTTGACGCCAGGCTCGATGAAAACAATTGGAGAGCGCCCATCTGCGGTGACAGCGGCCCAAACCATTATTTGTGACGGGTGCTGCCTCCTGGTGGCCAACCGATGACTTAGATTCGGCTATGAACGGTCGGTCAAGTAAACCCTATCGTTTTGAGAGTTTACGAATTGCTCAATTGGAAAAATTATTTCGTCAGAAATCACAATGAAATGCAACTGCTTCGCTCTCTCAAGTCTTACTTGTTGCTGCTTCGGTGTGAGATCTTGGGCCTTTTGGAACTTGTAAGGCTTGACCTTGAGCTCATTTTTCAATATGCGTCGGATGCTGTTCAGTTCTTTAGCCATTTGATTGGCACTTCGTCGTGGATTTCGCTCAAGTTGCTTCTTCACTTTCCGAACCATCTCACGTGACGTTGCAGTCTTTTGATGACCACCTCTATGGCGTTTTGCGATGCTACCAGTATCATTGTAACGAGTGATGGTGCGATAAACAAAAACTTTATTCACATTAAGGTGTTTGAGCTCACGAACAATTGCTGGCTGTGATTTTCTAGCTAAAAATGTGTAAAGCAATCACACTATTACGTTTGAATTCCATCGCTGATCAATTTTTTGCGTTCACTTTTGGCAAAACGCTTTTGTAAACTTGTGAACAATACTCCGAACTGTCATTCACCAAATTTATAAACAGCTAATTCCAGTGCGACAGCTGCGCGAACGGTCTGAAGTTGGTTTACCAAGAAATGACAATTTTGGAGAAAATTTGTCAAAGTTTTTTTTAATTAGTTGTAATTAAACAAAAAAATTCTTCGCTCAAGACCTTGTGAATTATACATCGAAGACATTAAGATCACTTAAGTAGTTCTTGAGAAATGTTGACAACCGACCAACAGTTCGAAAAAACCCGTTTAAAGTTTTAAGTGACTGTATTGCTGAACTCGAGCACGCATTTTTTCAAGGCTGTATCTCTAAAACTATTACTCGAGTAAACTTCTGCATTTATAGTAGGGCAATATTCTAGAGATGTTTTAGAATTCAATAAAACAAAAAATCGTTTTGAAGCCGAGAAACTCATGGAACTTCTTAAGCCACTTTGAATTGTAAATTAAATATAAGAAATCCTTTTTTGGGATGTCAACCTTTTATCAAAAATGAAATACATCTGCTACTTCGATTATTACCTGTATTCATCCTTTGTAAAATAATATTTCTTTTTTGTTTTTGAATTTAATATGATTTTAAGCAAAAAAATTTTCTCGCGCTCCAGACAACTTTTTTAATAGATCGTCCTGGAGATGGGCTACCGGATCAAGGGAAACCAGAATTTTTCGAAATGAAACGCCAATTATTAAATTATATTAAATTCTGTAAATTTACATTATTTTTATTTGTTTGTGAAATAAGATGTCTCTTCGAAAACACAATAAAGTGCGTTTTTTCGGACTTGCAAGTGGATATAACCCCTCAAGACATGGGCTTGGAACGTTTGGAAACTCCAACCAGAAGAGATTTCGGTTGTTAATTTTGATGAATATAAAAGCTTTTCATACAACAGAACCCTTGTCCAATAGCTAACAATAGGAGACCCTATAAAGTATATACACAGATATGTAACGGGTTTTTCAATAAGACCGCTACGAAAGTTTTTTTTTATTAAAACAAAAACGTTTTGGGATATCAATGAAACTTTATTTCTGTGAAAGTACATTCGATGCCATTATGTATGGAACTCGACTTCTTTTACATGGCCACCATTGGAACGCTTGCAGAAGTCCAGATGCTGTACTTAATTTTCGACGGTTTTCAGGCATAAATCGGTCGATACTGTTGCAATTTCACGTTCGATATTCGTACGAAGTTCATCAATCGTCGCTCGCTAGTTGGCATAGATTATAGACTTTTCGTAACCCCACAGGAAATAGTCTAACGGCGTCAAATCACACGATCGAGGCGGCCAATTGACTGGGCCATTTCGTGAAATAACACGTTCACCAAACTTCGTTTTCAATAAATCGATTGTGACATTCGCGGTGTGGCTGCTGGCGCCGTCCTGTTGGAACCACATATTTTCCAAGTCCATATCATCCTATTCGGTTATCATAGAGCGGTGGCGATGCCCATTCACAGTAACGTGCCGGTTTTGATCATCGCGGAAGAAGTACGGTCCAATGACGAAGCCGGCCCATAAACCGCTCATGTAGTACGTGTGGATTGCTGCCTGACCAATAATGCATCTTGTGCTTATTGACGAAGCCATTCAGCCACAAATGAGCCTCATAGCTGAAGATGATTTTTCGATGAAAATCTGGAACATTACCAAGTTGTTGCTCAGCCCAATTCACGAACATACGACGATTCTGCGATTCTGGTGGTCAAGTGGCTTCAGTTCTTGCGTTAATTTGATCTTGTGAGGATGTAGGCTAAGATTTTTTCGCAAAATTTGGGTCTTCCTCAATTGAAGCGATAGCGGCAGCAATATTCTCGACACTACGGGCGCTTCTCACTCACACGGGAACATTTTGTACTGTGCCTGCGGATTCAAATTTTTCTACTAAACGCTCAATTGTTGATCTGGCAGGACGCTTATGACGACCATAAATTGGACGTAGCGCCCTTACAGTTGGGGCCACTGACTCCGAATTTCGGTAGTAAATTTTAATAATTTCGACTCGTTGGGTCGCATATTTTTTCCACGATGAAATGGCAAACCTTACTGAAGAGAAATGTCAAAGGAGTGGGAAAATATATGGCGTCGTTTGCTGTCCCTATCGGTCTACCTTTGTATGGTCCCTATTGAAAACCCCGATATATAAATGATCTGCTTGATGTGCGCCGGTCTGTGTATATGCGGACCTCAGTTTTTGAGATATCGATGTGAAATTTTGCCCCCGTCCGTTTCTGCTCAAGAAGCAGCTAATTTGGGGGGCACCGCCAATATCGGACAACTATAGCATATAGCCGTCACACAAACTGAATGATTTAGTATCTGTTTTTGAAAAACTTTTCAATTCGAAGAAATAACGTGATATCTTCATGAACCGTGGCATTTTTGTCAAAAGTAATGTATTATCTCGGAAAAAATTGTTCATATCGGACAACTATAATATAAGCTATACGAAATGCGTCTGTAAAGGGTATTATAGCTTCAGTGTACTCGAAGTTAAAGTTTTGTCTTGTTTTTATTTATTTTTTTTTTTAAACTAAATCATAACAATTTATAATCATTTTTAACAATAGTTGATTTTGAGCTTACAGCTGTGTAATATGTATTCTGAGCGCCGAAGCACCGGCTGCCATATTCAATATCGTCACATAAAATGCAAAACAACGTATCATCAAAAAAATCGAAATTGATTTTTTTATCGCTTACAATTCATTATTAATATTATATATATGTAGCATACAATTTTCAGCAACCGCTGTCAGATATAACCAATATATAACCATTTTATAACCAAAACTCAATTTTTTTCAATATGAGTGTTTTCTATTATATCCTATTCAACTTATCAAAAGTGATGTTACGTTATTTTGCATTTTAGTTGACGATATGTAGTTGTATTGCTCGCCATTGAAAGCTCTAAGCTCGACTCAGTAAGCGCAATATTAAAATCTAAAGCAAACGCACCAAAGTGAGCTGTGCATTTGGCGTTCGTAATTGTAAACTTTCAGTCCGACTTGAGCGTCAGTGGAATTGAGACGTGTTTTATGCAATAAGAAAGTGAAAGTGGAAATATACAAATATAAGTAATTGATTGTAGTTAAAAAAAAGGTGATTAAAGCCGAGCTTGACGTGCAAACAAAAAATATTAATAAGAATAAATATAGAAAATAAAAGAAATTGGTTTAGCTTCTGCAACACAGAGTTGTTACAAGTGTTTTCGCCATAAGATTTATATTGTAGAAAAGACGAGAGGAGAACGACTGACCGGTTCAACGGGTCACTTATATCATCACACAGCCAAGCAAGAGAGGCAAACAAACCAAAGTAAGAAATCCAAAATCAGCAGACAGATAATGAATAAGCTATGCATGCAGCCATAAATCAGCTGCAGTTGAAATCTATTTTGAAATTATTTCAAAATTATTGTATGAAATTGTATTTTTCAATAATTTTCATGCAGTTCGTGCACTTAATTTTTCCACGCAAAAAAAAAAAAAAGATAAATAAATAGCCTTGCTATTTGGAAGCAGTAATTGGCAATAATTCGCATTAAGCGCAACAAAAATGCAAACAAATAAATTTATTTATTTATCTACTTTACGCTCTCCGCCGCGCCCACGCAATCACCTTGCGCTGGTGTGGCCGCGCGTCGCTCCGAGACGGTCGGGAATTTGCATTGATTTAGGCGTTTTTGGGGAAAAACCTCAAATTACTTAATATAAGTACGGGTACTCATATATACACACATATAAATAAATGTGTATGTATACATATGTATGTATGTATGTACAAACTATTTGTTCAACGTACGCTTTACAAGCCGCTTCACTTTAAAACCCGCTGGCTGCCATATTTGTAACGATAATGAGTGTATCGTATTTGAAATGATTTTTTTAATGCCTTGTACACCTATTTTATGTAATTTTTTTTAATGTTTCTTTGTTGTCAGTCTTGTGTGTGCAGTTTTCATGGCTGGCATTTCCCCACATTAGCATTAAAAATGCTTTAAAAGCTGGCTCTCTTCAAGCCGCTTTTGTATTCAAAGTGGCGCTATCTCGAAACGTTTCTACACCGTGTGTCAATATAGGCGAGAAAGGTGGCTATAAAATATGAAATCACTGGTTGCAATCTGAAAATAATTCAATCTGAACATTTTAATTTATTTCATTTGTCTGAATCTTATAATTCAGTTGAGCTTGGCCTGAACTTTAAGGTTAATAACAAATATTTGGTGATCTGAGTGCCATTCACGACCTATCAACATGTTTGACTCACTTAATTTATTAGAAATCATTGAATTTCGAGTACACAATCTATTTAAATGAACTAAACCCGGGTTAGTTACACCACTAATAATACATTAAGGATGATGCTTCTTGGGGAGAAAAAGACGTCTGCAAAATTTCTGATCGGTAACTCAAATACCGTGAACTAGTTTGTGTATTTACAAACAGACAGACTGACCGACTGACATGGCTATATCGACTCACGCTGATAATTTTAATACAATAAATACATTGTAGGGTTTGTGCCAAATTTAATATT